>NW_010544120.1:0-17070 GCF_000687285.1 Phaethon lepturus | reverse complement strand
AGCAGGGCCTCAGTTCTCTAACCGGTTGCTTTAAAATCTCCATGCAACCAGCTGCCACCATTGCCTGATGTGTATGCCCTGGAGAGGGGTTCCCTTCTTATTTGCATCAGGAAGTCCTTCTTCAGTGGGCACAAAGGTCTTACGAACCACAAGACCTGCAGTCTCGTCCATGCGAGGACAATTTCTGCAGTGTTGAAAGGAACATGGAGTGCAATACCAGAGGGTTCACATCAACTGCTCCTATCATGCCTTGCTGATATAAGAGACTTGGCCATGAGAGTGGCTGGAGCGTGCAGTCTTTGGCACATGCTTCTCTGGAGCCTTTCAAAAATCCAGTGATAACGTTTGTTACGTGTGGGGCTAAAAGCTAGGCCAACACTGCAGTTTGCAGCATTGTTTTTAAACACAGCAACAGTTTGCAAATCTGTCTGCAGATTTGCTGCAGTACTGAAAAAGAACAAAACAAAAACAAAGCTACAAAAAGAAGAAAGCTCACCAAAAAAACCCTAAACAAACAAGGAAAGCTTCAATTTTTATAGCAGCATGTTTAATTAGTTTCATTTATCTGTGAATTTAGTTTGCTTGTTCCAGGCATAATAAACACTGCAAGTTATTGTTAATTCAAGATCTACCGCCTGTTCACAGTGATGCTTGGATGGGCTTACTGCCATCTATCCCTCTTGTTTTCTGCTTGGATAGCAAAACCTGTGTAATTCATGCTGTGATTCTGGCATCTGGAAAACTCAGCAAGGAGATGGTTTATACCTTCCACTCCAGGTCACAAAGACCTTCGCAGTTCTTCTCTGGATAGTAAGTAATGATAGTATTTTTTTTTTAAAAAGAGAAATTTAAGAAAGGGTCACAAGTGGCAAGAAAAGCAGTATGGGTAGGGACTATAGGAGCTTTATGAGCTGACCTGGGACAAGACAGGATGTGAATGGATCACCAGCTGCAGCATAACCTGCAGGGTGTCATGTACTTTCTGGGTGTCGCATGTTTCCGGGGTGTCTCACACATGACAGGTGTAATGCACCAGGCACATAACAGCAGGTGTGTTCTCCCTGGGAGCACAAGGATACAAAGCCCTCATTTTTGGGGAAGTGCTTTGCCACTTCTTCGGCCCTGGCTGGCTAGGCAAGGCAGATCTTTGCCCAGCCTTGAGTCATTAGCTGGACTAACTTTCACTGTCTATTTGCTCTAAGAAGAGTTGTTGCACTGATTCAATCTGATGGTACTCAATAGCTCCATTACAGAAAATAAAATATTGTCTTTAGCAGGAAAGAGAGAGGAAGAGACAGAAACTAGAGTCTTTAATCAGAAACCTGAATTAACCTTCGCAGAAGGGAATCCACGTGGACTGTGCCTTTTATTTATAAACCCATTTCTTCCTTCAGGCTTTCTTTATGTACAAGAAGCAAAAGCATGGAGAAAGGCAGTATCTTGAGAGTATCTTGGCTGAGGGTATCTACATAGCTGTGCTGGAAAGTCCAAATAATGAGAATTAATTTAAACCCCAAAGCACAATTCAGTGAATACAACTGTTCTCCCACAAAACAAAGAAGAAATCTCATCAACATCTGTAGAAGGTGGCCCTGCTGAGCTCCAAACAAGCTGAATCCTCTCCTCGGGACTTTTGCAAATGGAGGGATTATTTCCCTTTTATTATATTAAAGGAGGGGTGGAAGGGTGAGCAATTGAGAAACTTCATTATATATTGAAAGAGGGAATGATTCCAAGAAAAATGTATTTTTCCATATGGCTAAAGCAGAGCTATTTGAAACTCATACTGTGTTCTTCTTCCACTGCAACTTGCAAAAGCTTTTCATTCTGCTTGTATTTCATGTTTCAAGTGGATTATTTCCCTTCAGTTGATAAGAGTGTAATTCAGTTAGGCCTTGGAGATAGTTATTTCATTTCTCAAAAGGATATTTTGCATGGAAGGATCAGAGTTTTCTTTTGCTTTTTTAAAAAAATCACCTAGAGCCTGAGAAAATTAGATATATTAGCAAGTACTAAATGGCTAATCACATAGAGAGCGAGGGATAAATTAAACCATGGTGGGATGAAAGCAATACTTTGCCTAACTACAAAGAGTTGTGTAACTCAATGTATTATAAAGTCATGTTCTGCCACTTTAGGCAGCTCCACTGAGTCCCTCTATCAGCTCAGCAGCTCAGGTGAATGCCTTTTTGCAACCAAGGAAACACTGCAGCAAAGTGGCAGGAGAGACAGCAAAAAACGTCCTACTTTTCCCTCCTGGCAGCATCACTGGCTGCTGGACTGGCTGCTCGCAGCCTTCTGGCAACAGGAGATGCCTCAAGTGGGAGAAACGTGTACGCTCATCTAGACACTAAGGCCAACAGGGGTCCTGTCACCCGTGTGGCTATCCCATGGAGGGCTGCAAAAGGAACTGGAGTGTGAAGGCTCAGTTCTCTTGCTTTAGCTCCCTAGAAAGGTGGAGTGAAATGCTGGCATCAGATGGCACCTCAACACCAGTCAAAGAGTATCGGGCTGTGGGTCTGGAGCACTGAAACTGCACTGTGTCGTTCAATGATACGGCCCCAGTGGAGTTTGTGTCTCCTGCAGAGTTAAGGATTACCTAATGTCAGGCCCTTTCTCTGACTGCAGTTTAGATAAAGCCACCAGTCTGGAGACTAAGATAGTTTACACTCAGGGACTTTTCAGTTGGGGTCAAGGCCAGAGAATGGCCCCTGGCCCTTTCTGGGTAATAAGCATAGATAATGACATCTATATGGTGATACATGGGTGATAACCTGCTCTGTGCTAGGAGATAGTGCTCAAATTTGGCATGCTGGTTGGCATAAGCCCATTACATTGCCACTGCCCCTAGAGATGGGTCAGTCTGAGCCCCACCATCTGCCTCAAACCCTCACAGCCTTTGTGGTCAGCCCACTCCATGTATGGTCCAGAGGGGAAAAGAGTAGGGAGGAGGGCAGGCTTGGGTTCTGGCACACCAGTCAGAGATTCATCTAATAAAATCAACAACAATTTGTCCTTGACTTCAGGCCAGATTTTCACAGCTCTATGGCTTGCTTATAGCTCCTGCTGACTGAATGACACAGAAGCAAAGAGAGGGAAACTGCTGAGGGGGGTAGGAGAGACAGCAGGCGTGAAGGTGGGCTGAGCTGTGCATGTATGGCACCATCACTATCCAATTACCCAGATTTTCATGAAACACAAGCCAGACGCTTGAAGCTTGTTCAGACAAGTGGCTCTGTTGATTTGGTTCTGTGGGGACTTGGGAGAGCAAAGCATATTAATGACTCCTTCCCTTTACAATAATAGCTCTGCTGTGGCAAAAGGAATGATCAGAGACTGAACCTCTTGGAGGGAGCACAAAGTGCCTTGTGGCTACTAGGCTTATTTTGAGAGACCTTGATAACATGATGTCAGAGACCACTTCACGGTTAATTTAGAGGGTCATACCCTCTGACACGAAGGGAAAGTGAAGACTGTCATTCGTACCTGTCAGGGGAAGGATCACAACCAGTCTGTCTCCCTATTAAAATGTTCCATATCCTTTTACCAACTCACAGCTTTGCATTCCTCCGATATGAAGCTTGTTAATGCATTAAGTTTCAAGCATATTTTGTAAAAGCCTCCAATTAAATACCTCTAAGGACAATAGCTCATTAGCATGACACTGTTGCTGTCGTTCTCCTCATCCCCTCCTGGCTAATTCTATCTTGATCTGGGTGAATTACATGAGACTTCTCTGAGCTGCATTCAAATCAGATCTTCGGTTAAGAAAAGCAGTCAGTGTGAGGGAGGGGAGATGGGCCGGAGGAGCTGTGGCCTAGAATACTGATGCGTTAAATCAGCTCCAGAGAAGGCAAGACTGCTCGTGTGCGGACCAGCTAACCTAGGGTTCGTGTTCTGGCTCTTTTCCCTGCTCTGACATGGACTTCCTAACGTCACCCAGCAAGTTGTTCAGGACTGCATTCAGGACTGTAGCCAAGGATATATGCAATGTCCCTGACCTCTGGAAAACACAAGTGAATTTGTCTTCGCTCTTCAAACCCTTAAAAATATTACTAGCTGTGTGTGAGGTTCTTAACTCTTCCCATATGTGGGAGCAACTCCGTATCAAGAGAGATCGCCACAGATGTACAGAAGCAGGGAAAAAAGAACAGTCACCAGTAAGCCTTTTAATCTGGTTAATTCTGAGACATTTTCAGTGAGATCCCAGTCCCTCCCCTGGGCGTTTTACAGATTGAGTCCCATTCTGAGCACCTTAACCAAACAATATGGGACACTGAGGCATGGGCAAATTCTTTCAAAAGCAAGTGTCACAGGCAGGAACTGTGCTGTGCTTTTCTGCTCTGTACTGCCAATGGCTTGTGACAGTATTCTCCGTGTCACACTGCTGCACTCCAGATAGAACGGGCGCTGCAGAGCTACTCTGGCTGAGCTTTGCATTTCTCTCCTGTACTTCCTCGCATAAAGGCAGCTTAAATGTAGCCTATGCATTCACAGGACCGTATTTCCAGAGCAGGTGGTAACAGCATTTGCACCTGCATGTTTGAATGCGTGTCTGAGGGGGGGGGTGGGCTTGAAAGTATTATGCAAGGATGTGTATGTGCTAGTGAGAAACATCCTTTTTAATGAATGCTTGCGTGCTTCAGGAAGGGCAAAACTATCAATCAAAACTGTTTTTACAAATGACAAGGTGATTTTCCCCCACCACCCAAAAGAGACTGGGCAAATTTGTGTCGCTATCAGTCTCTGGAGGAAGCTATCCTAGCACGCAAAGTACCTGTGCTGCCTAAATATTCTTTCAGCAAAAAGCTGCCTAGCATCTGACATGCCATGCAAAATCACTCTATGTGAAGACAGCATCGCGCCCAGTCTGGCTCTCCCCTTCCTCACCTTCTCACAGTGTGGGTGTGAGTGTGTGGGCAATGCGGGTGTTACAAAGGGTACCAAACCACCACCTGAGCTCCTGCAGGTTCCATTGTGTTTTTCCCACAATGGCATTCATTAGTCTATTTG
Organism: Phaethon lepturus; assembly: GCF_000687285.1. NCBI lineage: Eukaryota > Metazoa > Chordata > Aves > Phaethontiformes > Phaethontidae > Phaethon > Phaethon lepturus. Next base: position 12,057 of record NW_010544120.1, on the reverse strand, counting down.
ACATAAATACCGTTTTCAGGTTAATATGTTTAACTTAATGAGGCATTTATTTCAGCCTAAAAACTCTTTAAGAAGGTATGTTTTCTTCCAGTGAGTTGAACTGACGAGGGGATTAATAACAGGCTTGAACAAGCAAGCTAAGAAAATAAATCTAACAAACTCCTCTGCGCAGGTTATGAAGTATGCTTGGATTGATCCAAGTAAAGGCAATCATTTCTGACAGCATAGAGAAAAATAAAACACATTCTCCTTGCCCACACATCTCACTTATTTCTGTCAGTGGCTATCTTCTTCCTGTAACGCTTCTCTCCCAACCTCATGAAATGTCTGACCTAAGTAAAACTAGCACCATTACAAGATTTCTCGGAAGTCAGAGGGATTCAGATGATACACTGAATGGTTCCAGACCTATGCATTAGCAACAGAAGGTTTTTCCCCAACCCTTCCCCAAAGTGGGATATCACTAATGTACAGGGATATACCCCTGCATTTCTTTCTGTCACAGAAGAGGGCTTTGCACTGTGTTCCCTTCCTTTCCTGGCTAGATTCAATGCAGATGATCTGCACATGTACACCACAGACTGCTGCATCTACCCTGATCTAGGCACTAAAACAGAGTTGTCAAACTCTTTGATTTTCGTTATAGGCAGATGGAAAAGGGTGTTCCCTTAAGACTAATTCTTAACAGTATAAAGAGATTAGATTATAAAATCTGATGGATTAATAGGGCATAGATAAGATGTCCCATCCCAGCTCCATCTGCAGCAATCCTCTATCTGGGCCAAAGGAATACCCCGGAAAATTAACACATAGGAGTATGGTGCTGCTAGTGTGATTCCTGTAGCCTCTCCTGGTCACACGTTTTCCTCAATGTATCTCATAACCCAGCAAAAAAGCACGTTCTGTGCAGAGCAGGCCTTAGTGGACACAGGCATGCCTGTCAGGAGACAGAGGAAGATTGGGGTGAAGAAACTGCTGAAGAACCTATCTGGTCCTAAATCTGCTCTGATTTTGGAAGGAGGGTCACCAGCAGCAGGTCCAGGGCTGAATGAACAGTGCTGGCATACTACAAATATTTGCATTAGCTGGCCCTGTTTATTTACTACCACCAGCTGATACAAAGATGTTTCTGATGTTTTACAACCCCATGGCTCAGCCTCACTGTTAGATGTTCCAGGCTCTGGTATCTGCTCTGCACTCACAGTAAGTACATACCTCACTCCTACAGTGCTCTGGTTGAAAATCTGAGCAATTTTCAGTGTGGAGCAGATGTTGCAGGTGGTCTAAATTTCAGTTGATATCATAAACTTATTTCAGTGGTTGGTCTAGAACATTGTATGCTGCTCCAGGACCCTTTTGGAGGGATAGATAGTGGCTCTGGGCTTCACCAAGTATTTATAGCTCCTGCCTGGTAAAACAGACCCCTCTCCATGAAAAGCATCTGTTGTCTCTTATTTCCCCTTAAAGGGAAGTTTAAATGTAGATGTCTTACTTGTAGGCAGCCAAAGCCGGGACCCCAGAGATAAATCTCAAACAGAGGAATCCTATCCTGGGGTCTCTGTGCTCCACTAAAATAGTTAACTCGGATGTAGACCTCAGGATTTATTTTAACGCCAGAGCTACAGTCACTGACAATCAAGATCTAGTTCTGCTACCATAATAACGCAATGATGGGTAAGTGCCCTGAGTAAGCTTTCTGGACTAACTGATATCTCAGACTTATAGAGACATGAGTATTTGATTCAATCTCCCTTCACTTCTTGACCAAACAAAACTATGAACCTACAAGGATTCACCCTGACTGCAGAAGTAATGCAACAGGTACAATTTTTATATCAATACTTGTACAGACTTCTGTTTGTTCTGTTCAATACTTTCTCATTCCTGGTATGCCATGATTTATTCTTCTTGATTAATTTTGGGTGTTTTCTGCAATGTCATAGCCCAAATAACAAAATTAACTCCTCGAGCCTGTAAGGAGTTTCTTTTAATGTCAATGTTTCCCAGGGAACTGAGAAACAAATATATGGATGAAGTCGAGACAGCTAAAATAAGACTGAACTGTCTGACTAGTACATCTCCTGCTGTTTCTTTTAGGAAGTCCAGATGTTTGTGTAAGTCCTGCCAAGAATTTTTAAAAACGGACCAAAACTCAAAAGACATCACAGAGGACTGGCTGCAAATGAAGAGGATTTTTGTGGATAGTACTGACAGCAAGGTGCAACATAAGGTGCCACAAAAGTGTCCCTTAGGGTATCTTATAACGATATTTTTTGTTTCCAGTTCATTGTGTCATTAAGCATGTGAATTCTCTTCCCTTAAAGTGTCAGGTTATTTGGAGAGAAACAAGGAAAGTGAGGCTGTTTTAGTCTGCAAAACTAAACTGCAGTATGCATCCAAAGACGTCTCTCTAGGGTGAACAGCACCAATATTAATACAGTTAGATGACAAAGATACAGAAACTATTTTTTTTAAATCGGCTGCTATATAATTTGCCAATACAAAAATCACTGCAGTTAATCTGCCATGGATAAATGCCATCTTTATTTTCTTACTGAAACAAAGATTCCTCCACTCTTTGAGAATGGTCGCACTTCAGGCGTCATAAGCCAGACACACCTCCCGCTGCACTGCATGGATCCACACATTTCAACACACAAGCTGATATTACCATGTCTGTGTCAAGATAAATGCCCTGTCTGTAGATGTGCCACCAGCTTGTTTTGTGGCACCCTGACTGCCACTGAATTCTTTGTACTTCTATTTTTCTGTAATTAAAATAAGGAGTAAGATCACTGACCTTTGAGATCCACTAGTTATGATGCAATGAGTTTGTTCTGACATTGTTGTTTTCCAGTGGTTCTTGGAGAATGCAAGCTCTGACATAGCAGAGTCTTACCACCAAGTTCCTGAATTCAGGAATGCTCTCACAGAATTCAGTATTAACCACAGATCAGTCCCTTTAGTGAAGCCTGACTCCTGGCTCAGAAACAGGGTGAATAATGGATGGGGAATAATATCTGAAACTTGACATGAAACTTTTCCTTTGCTCAAAACTAAAGTCTGATGGAGATCTTGGCATGAAAAACAGGATTTAATTTGTGAATTATCTGCTCTGATAACATATCCTTTCCTACAATTCAAGAATGCCTTTCTCACTGATCTTTGTTCAAATTAATTTAGCACTGAAGCTTGCTACTAGCATTAGTATGTCACAATCCAGCACAGCATTGGAAAGAAAAGGACGTCCTATCTATAAATATTTGTGCCACTTCCCAGGTCTCCAGTGGAATGCCCACCCATTTTGAAGATCATTTAGCAACTTTTATAGAAGGCAGCTAAGTGACCTCATCTCATGTTTTCTCTGGAGATAAATCTCTCTCTCCAAAGAGGAAGGAAACTTCCTTCTGGCCAAGCCAGATAGGAACACATGTAATCTCTGACTCTGTAGGCGTATTAACTGAGTTGGGGATGGGAAAGAGGAAAAATTGTGATCCCCTCTGCTGGTGGATCCTATGCAAGGAGAAGTTTGACTACTGTGGGCAGCTAAGGAGGCTTAGCCAGTGACAAAGCTTTATAAGCTTAATAGGCAAGCTGTAGCTTTGACCAGAAAACATTACCATTGCAATGGCAGCTTCTGACAGGGACATACAATTAATTGCTGCTTACATGCCAGTCTGGGCTGGGATTTTCAATCCTAAATATTCTCAGTTCTCATTAACTTTTAGTTATTGATTCTCGTCTGCTCCATGTACCCTCAACCCTCAGTCTACATAGCTATAACTTTCTAGAGGATACTGAGATTGAGGTGCTCAGTTTTAACCTTTCTGAAGACTTTTGTGTAAGAGGTAAGAAAGTAAACAAGAAAAAAAGCACATAGGAAAGTTTTGCTGGTATTTCAATATGTGTAAAAGGAGATACATAAGAAACCTTCCTTGCTTCCTTGTATTTTCAAATTCTCCACCTTGTGTCAAAGTTCTACACAGTTAACCTCTGCAACCAACCTGCACTGTCTTCAAGTCTCACCTTAGGTTGTTATCAGTAAGGCTTTAGCCTGACCTCCATTACCTGTTCCCCTATTTGCAGGCTTCCAGGCTTTCCTACAAAATGCATTCAAAACATTAGAAACCACCCATCTGGGCTTGGCCTCTAGCATTCACTAAGCTCTCATGCTTCCCTGACCTGCCTCAGTAAAAGTCCTGTCTGCAGTGCAACTTTCAGTAAAAACACTCCCTGAAATTGCTAGAGACTCTTCTACCACCAGCATTACCTGCCTGGTGCTAATTAGATTTATGCAGGTTTGTTTCTGCTCAGCGATCCTTAAATATCAAGTTCCATATCTCTTGGTCCCAAGGCATCTAAGTGGGAACCTGTTAGTCAACAGGATACAATCTGGTGCGTTTGAACACATTTCAAATACTGCAACATAGCCAGGAATCCATCTGTCAAGTGAGCATCTTTGGCTTACAATTCAAACTGTTTTTTCCACAGAACATGAGAAATTTAAAACATGCTTCTGCTTTTTTAGAGCAAGAACAGAATAAAGTCTTCCCTGATCATCTGATATATCGCTGGAGTTCTTACAGTATCAAGGATGAATCAATACAAAAGAACTATATGAACGTTGGTTTGGACAGTTCGTGGATTGATAGGATTTGCATTAAAGGACACGAGAAGCAGTTTAGGAAGGAGGAGTGGAAATTCTGGTACCAAAAAAAAGAAGCCCAAGAAACCTTTTAGTCTTTCTTGGATGCTTTCCAGCTGAGAATCTCGAAGTGTTTCATCATTTATGGACAAAGGATATGTCTACTCTCTAGTCACAGAGCCTAACAAATCGATAGTAGTCTAGCTGTCTGTACAGAACTCAGTATGTGCTAATTTACCATCCTCATGCTCACAATGGCTACAGTGGGTGCATATTGTAAATTTAACACACAACAGAGCTAAGGAAGGAGAGAACATGACTCCATCTTTATCATGTCTCCTCATGTGACACTGGCCAAAGTGCCTGATCCAGACCTTTTGCTAGGGTAGATGCAAATTGCAAACCAGCAGTGACTACGCTAAAATAACACCTAAGTACAGTGAGGGCGGAAGTGAGATTCTCACTTCTCAGCACTCCCCATCAGCCACCAAATGCCTGTTCATATGGTGAAAAGCAGGTTAAACATCGTATCACGAGTTACAAGTGCTCTTTGATTCATGCAGATGTGATGGAACCGATAGTTGATAGAACTTACAGCAGCCCCAGTTCTTCAAAATATATATATGAAGGATCAAAAAAAATCTACCTATGCACATTTTTTGTAGAAAATGGGGCTGTAGATACATTAATCAGCATACACATTTTGGTAAATTTACACAAGATTATAGGAAGGAAAGTATTAATTCAGCTATGGATATTAATACAAAAAAAGAAGGAGCTCCTATTTGCTGCCTCAATTGTAGACAAAAATGCAATTCTTTTCAATGATATTATATTGGATTACACGCTGAACCATATTAACATATTCCCCAGTGTTTTGTGATCTTACAATGAAACTCCTATTACAAATCACCCATGAAAGAGATACTATTGTGGGGAAAAAAACCCTTAGAAAGACTTCAGACTGCGAAAGCAATACCGCATCAGCTAGTTAAAACCATCATGGTTTCACTGACAGCTTTTGATGGAGGTCACCACAGAACAAACAAGTGGGAGGCAGGAAAAAATGTACCCCCTCCCCTCATTAGCAACCACTTACTTGGTGAATGCTCTATGCCACACCATGGGAGAAGGGCTTTACCACTGCTTCACTCTCACTGCATCAGCATTACACCCTCCAAGATATCTCTGAATGGAGTGATGATCCATCATCCTAGCTAGATCAGAAAAATTAAGACTATTAGATATCCATCAAGGACAACTTCCTGCACTGCTGGAAAATACCACCATGGCTCATGTAGAGAACTGCTTATTTAACAGACAGAGGGTAATTGTCTTGGGCCTGAGCTTTCAGTCTAACAGATACTGAGCCTGACTGTTGCTGTCTGCAGCTGATGAGAAGACTTTGGTGGACCTCAAGAGTTTAGGGTCAAATCATACTAACATAAAAGGCAGCTATATCTAGCATGGAAAGAAACTCAGTTCAACCAGAGCTGTCTTCCTTGAAATTTGCTGTGACACCCTGAATAAGGTCCATTTAATTTAGGTTTAATAAGAATGTTATTATAGGTTAGACAAATACCAGTGGATCAGTGAAGACAAGAATGTGCTGCATTGTAGTAACTGTTCTGGAGAAGATAATTACCTATCATATTGTAAACCTCAAACATGTTTTTAATAATCATTGTTTAAATAACATACATTAACTGCCTTATTAAAAATTAACCTTTGAGAATCATAATTTACTATAGCAACAGTTGCACGTTAGGAAACCCAGAAGACAAGAGTAGTGTCTAGTGGTGTAATCTGCAAGTTAATGAGTCTCTCATTCTTTTCAGGTCTCTGCCACAGCCTGTCTCTATGATCTGGGTAATCTGACTTTCTACATTACCCTGATGTTATTCTTTCCCTTTTTGAATGAGCATCATCATTGGCCATGAACAGAATGGACTATATATGCTGTGATTCTGTGCTGATACTTCAGAAGAGTAGGCCAGTATTTTCCAATGCAGAGGATACCTTGTGAACAGAAGGAACAGTTTCACGAAGAGAGGAGGGACAGGTCTACACTTACTGCTCCCCACCTTGAGGCAAGCAGACTAGAGAAGGACTCCATCCCATGGGAAGTTACAGCATTAAAGCTGAGCCAAACGATAATGACCTTTGCAGTCATTTGAAGGTTCAGAGTGGTCTTTGAGATGTTTGTTTTCCTCTCTGGAAGCTGCAGCCCTGATGTATGCATTGAATGCTAACTTTGTCACACCAAGATGTACCCCAGACTCTCAAAGGAAAATCGAGTGATTTCCTTCTTTCTTCTTTTGCCCCAATACATTGCGGGTATAATTCTCTGAAACAAGCACAGTAATATTGTATCCTGGTCCACTCTAAAACAAGATACTCATGATCATTCCTGCAACGAGCTAAACCTCCCCCTCTAAACAGAAGGGATGCCTTCCAGGGAGTTGTCTTGAGTCCCTCAATTTGCATTTTCTGAAAATAAGTGTAGTTGACTGTTCTGGTTTCAGCCAGTGTAGAGTTAATTTTCTTCATAGAAGCTAGTGTGAGGCTGTGGTTTGGATTTGGGATGAGAAAATGTTGATAAGGTGCTGATGTTCTGAGTTGTTGCTGCATGGTCAAGGACGGTCCAGCTTCTCGTGCTGGCCTGCTAGCAGGAAGGCTGAGGGTGCACGGGGAGCTGGGAGAGGACACAGCCAGGACAGCTGACCCAGGCTGGCCAAAGAGATATTCCATACCATGTAACGTCACACTCAGTATATGAAGCTGGAACGAAGAAGGAAGGGGTGGAGGGACGTTTGGAGTTATGGCGTCTGTCTTCCCAAGAAACCATTAGGTGTGACGGAGCCCTGCTTCCCTGGAGATGGCTGAAGCCCTGCCTGCCCACGGGGAGTGGGGAATGGATTCCTCGTTTTGCTTTGCTTACGTGCACGGCTTTTGCTTTCCCTATTAAACTGTCTTTATCTCAAACCACGAATTTCCTCACTTTTACTCTTCCGTCTCCCCCATCCCACCGTGGGGCAGTGAGCAAGCGGCTGCGTGGTACTTAGTTGCCAGCTGGGGCTAAACCACGACATTGACAAAGCACCTCCTTATCAAGAGCATTGCCTGGGGCATTGGGTCCATCAGATCCAAAGCCCGTGGAGTTGATCTAAAAAATTCCAGTCTCACTGGGAAAAAAGATCTGACCCTTTGATTTTCTTAGGAGGTTACATGTTCAGCATGAGGTAAATGTGTCAGCAGTCACTGAACTATGAATGTTCCTGCCTTGTAGGAGGCTGCCCCGCCCCACGCCAATGTTCCCTGATTAGTTTTTAATGAAAAACAAGTTTGCATCAAAACTAAAATTATATTGTCAGCGGTTAATTATCACTTGTCAAGCAGAGCACATGTTGCATTGTGGATTTAATTCTCATGTAGTTTTGTAAAACTGCATTCCTTTGCATTGGATAAGCAAGCCTCTTTTTGTCGAGACGTACATTGTTTGAACCACTCTCAGTGGATCCTGGTATTTAAATGAGCTTTTGATTTCCTGGAAGATGACAGGCTCAGTGTTTTTTAAAGTGGCTCATTTGGAGATCAGACAGCACAATAGTGAATATATCCTAATGATTGTTTATGTTGTACCCTCACTGATAGAACACTTCTTATCCTCAGGTATTTCATAAATTATTTGCAGCTGGGGGTCTACTGTTGGGTATACTGAAGTATTACTTGAATGGCTCTAAGAAATGTGGTTGATGAACACAGTTTTTGGTACACCTGAGGTATCTTTCATTTCTTCCATTTAAGGGAAAAGATCATCAGAACATTTCAGCATGTTGGTTCTTTTGCAAATTCTTTTGAATTCTTTGAAACAGAACCAGTTTGTGAATTTGGATGTTCATTCTGACACTGTTTGCATTTTGTAAACAGTCCTTCTCTTGACTTTCAGAAAAAGTGAATATGGAAGACTGTCAAAAGAATAATTGCCCTTCACCGGGAGAGGTTGACTATTTATACAGTCACAGGTTAAGTATCTCAGTATCTCCCTGCTGATGCATTTGCTAGAATCTCCTGGGAAGGAAGATGGTCTCCCAGCTCCTGTTGACTATCTCAGCACAGGATACTGTGCAGTTTATGAGAGAGCAGTCTACATTAAGGACATCTACCCACCGACAGAGCCTAGAAGATCTGCACATTTTGCATGGTAATCTGCAAATCTCTTGCCCATGGAGTGCATGCTCACACACCCACTGTAATCCCAACGACATCCTTGATACTTCTTATTGCGAGGGTGATTGGCACCACGATCTTTGCAGCATCTGATGATGTGCCTACACAGCCAGGCCACCACGTGGCATCAGGCTGCAGCAATAAAGGGACCAATGGCAAGAAACAAATAAAATATTACACTGTTACATTACAGACTACGAAAACTACCCTCATCCTGCCAGTGTGTACCTAATGGAGGATATTTTCTCTTTCTTTTTGGCAGTCTTTATTTCTTGCTGGTCCACAGTTTCCTTTGTCTGATTAGGGCTGTAAATGCAGTCATTTAAATGAAGGATTCATGCAGCTTGCATCTGCTAAGTATCTTCCCATTAACCAGATGACAATCCTGCTTTGCATAAGGTACGAATTCCTTTATCTGGTATGATTAAAGGAAGCAGCACTTTCAAGATGCACCTATAAATTCTTGCATTCATTTAAGTCACAAACAGCATTAGCACAACGGAAAGATTGTGTCTAAGGCTGGGAAAATAAAACTGCTACATGATATTGATTTAAGTGTCATCTGACCATCCGCACAGTTCAAAAACCAGAGTATATCTGTGTTAGCACAGCCATCAATAAACACAAGAATTAAGGAGACGGTGTGAAGGAGAGGAGAAAGAACAGTTGACAATGTTAGAGACTTAAATCCATTATCTTTTGGCCTGGGGAAAGGAAAATAGGCATGCAGTCCAGGCCACCTTGATTTATGAAGCCGCCCAAACCCATGCCTCTTTCACAGACTTGTTCGTTCCATCTTTATCTCCTCAGTCAAAAGAGTAAGCGTTGACCAACATACCGAGAATGAGTCCAACCTTGCATCTGGCGCCAGCAGGCGCGAGCAGGCTTATCTCTGCCAGGTACAGTAGCGAAGTGCTCATAAACACATACTGGTCAGCAGCCTGTTCCTGTGTGTGGCAACAAGTCAGGCCACACAACTGGAGCTAATGCTCTGAAGAAGCACCTTGTGAGGTTTTGCCTGGCCAAACTGAGGAACAGAACACAAAAAGGAGGATGTAGTTCCCTGTATTGTCAGCTCAGGCAGCATTTGGTGCTTTAATTGAGGCTGCAGCTCCAGAAGCCCTGTGATTGCTGCCAGTGCTGCCGTTCTTTTTGTACTGCTGAGCTTCTAACCTTCGTGGCTGCACAGGAGAATAAAATCTGCATGCGACCTAATGGCTCAAGTGAAGAGACGAAATTCTTCTCTTGGGAGAAGCAGGTGGAGGTTCAATTGCATTTCCTTTGCAAACTTGATGCACAGATGAAAACAAAACAGGTCCAAACAACCTATGCTCCAAGGCTAAGAGCCAAGCTGTGGTGGTTCTCTGCTAAAGACCGGCTCCTGGTTACAGGCTTGCATTTATGACTTAGGGAGAGCTTGAGCAGCACCACAAACATCATGGCAGTTTTCCAGCCCGAGAGTCCAGGCTGGTTTCTGCTCACAGGCAACTTATTTAGGATGCACTTCCTATGTGAGAGAACTTTCCACCCAGAAAATGGCTGGCTACACTTATGAAAGGACAAAGTGGGGGGAAAAAAAAAAAAGGAAAAAACAGAGCAACGTGAGAATTAAAAGCACTGAACTCCAGGCAGTATTCTTTTATTTTATAATTCCGTATCAATGCCACCACCTCCAACTTTCTGTATTTTGCTGTAATTTCCCTTAATGCAGAACAAGCTTCTAATCATTTTGCATAATTTGAAATATTGTTTCTATGTGTGAATGCAAAAGGTTCTGCAGGGTATTTTTGTTGGGTTTTTTCCCTTTCCTCCGAATGTTTTAATGAAAATTATGCCTCTAAAGTAACATCCTTTACCTAAAAGAGCGGAGAAGCATTACAGGACCAGTCACCATGCTTATTACAGAGGGCTAATATGAGCAAAACCATTTAGCCAATTTACTTTTTCACTAAGGGTTACACTAAACAGTTTCATCGTGATGCACAGGGAGATGCTTGCTGTACCAAGCACATACCTCCACACCTGCTCTCCTAAGATGTTGGCACTGAGGTTTTTCCAGTCACTTATCCCAGCTAAAGTAAAGCCCTCTAAGAACAGCCGCCCATCATGTCAAGTGAAATGCTCTATTTGAAAAACAGTGGAGTGCTGTAATTAAAAATACTGCAACTGCATTCTAGCCTCTAAGTCAGCTGTGCCCTACACTGAAATCCTAATGTTATAGATGTTTTCCCCAGACATGGATGGAAATTTCACAAAATTGCCTTTGAGAGAATGCAGGCACAGTGGATTTCACCCTCAAGGAACTCATGATAGCAAAGAATGTGTGATGCTTTGCACTTACACTATCACCTTTCATCAGAGGATCTCAAAGTACTTTGCAAATGCTAACAGAGTGAGCTCCACAGTATTGTGTCTTCAGGAAGATTTCGATTCCAGCCAATTTTTTAGTGAAGTCTTCAACACCACCATGATTCTGTTGCCCCAGGATGTCACTTCATTCTGCTCCAAGAAGGTCGAGGAAGGGTGAAACACGCTCCAGCAGATTGCTCAAGGACTTTTGAGCACTAGGAAAGAAACTTTACACTACAGTCTTGTATTGCCTCTAATGCAAATAGGATTGAAGGCAACTGGTAAAATCACAACCAAGGACAGAAAACCTGCTGCTTAAAAACAGAATTTACCAGCTGCCCCAGGGATGTGCTGGGGCACTCTGCTCTGAAACCCTGAACTGCTCATTTCGCAAGGCAGAAGTATGAACCTTCAGAGAACTGATGGTTTGTCAGAGCTGATGTGAAACAGCCCTGGAGGTGAAAGCTGCATGGTTTGTATCGTAGGTCATGACTTATCATTGCAAAGTGTGGGAGCTGGGCAAGAGTGTTGATCCCATGAAACTGCAGGCACCCCAATTATCCTTGATTTTCCATACAGCCAGCGGTGAGAGAAGGGCTTTCTCTCACCTGCACTGAGGTTTCACTTCAGTTGTTCAGAAGAGGACATCTCTCCCTCTATCTCCATCATGAAGATGGACCCCTTAGAACTTACAGCTGAATGCCTAATACCGTCCCTCCTTTATGTTTTTGCATTAAAGAGTATTTTTTCCTCATTTTACAAGATTGGGAACAGTCACAGAAATCACAGAGTCCTAGAGAATCAGATCACAGAAATCACAGAAACACTAGGTT
>NW_010544119.1:0-20984 GCF_000687285.1 Phaethon lepturus | reverse complement strand
CCTTCCCGCCTTCCCCTCTGACCTGTCATTGCGGGGCCCCGGAGGCCGCACTGCCGCCGGGCACCCCTCAGCCCCCGTCGCTGGGCAGCCGTAGGTTTGTCCCGCTCTTTTCCCTCTTCCGTTGCCTGCCCTTCGCTGCGTGGCCCCTCGCCCCAGCTCCCGTGCCCAGCCCGACTCGGGCGGCCTGTCCCGTGTGGGCACAGCTGTGCTGTGGGACCCTTGGGGCTGGCTGTGAGGATCCTGGCCCTTGCCCCTGTGGGCCTTCCTCTCCCCATGCCCGCACAATGCGGTGTGTACGTGCAGGGCATAGGCGTGCTTCTGAAGGTGCTGCCGTGCGCTCTGCTTGCCTCTTCAGCACCTCGGGCTGCAAGCGCAGCCTTGTTGCTGTAAGGCGTGCGTGGGAGTTCGTGTTACCGCTTGTGATGTTAAGACCCTCCTGCCTTTCGCTGCACTGTTCGCAACGGGTGTGTGTATCTCCGTGTTCCCCCTAACCCCTCGCGTCGTTCTCAGCGCTTGCTGCACGCCCCGTGCTCGCCGAACGGAGCGATACGGCGTGCAGCGCCTGTGCTGCCCCGTCTTCCCCAACCTGCTGTAGTCAAGTGCAGCGCTACACCTTACGTGGGGACGGAGAGCTGTTGCGGTTTTCTCTCTGGTTGCCTCATAATTGCTTTTCAGGACTATTCAAAGCCGGTAGAGGTGTTTAGATGGAGCTTGTCGCTCTTCTGCTTTAGTTCGAGCAAGGAAATACATGCTGCACACAGGAGAGGTGCAATGTTGTCCTGTCTCAGCTGGGTAATTGCATTCGCTTTGCAGTTACTGCTGTCTTGATTTCTTGAATAAAAATATATCATAATTTAGCTTTAAATATTTTTCAGCTGTATTGGGAGACAATATTAAATATCACTGTTAACTGATTTATGTAGGCCTATGGCTAGGTTATTTGATGGAAGAGACTTGGTTGGATCCCTAGTGTGTTAATTTCTTTTCGACATTTTAAGAATCTCTATGTTAAGACCTCCTTTCTTCTGGTGAGTATTATATTTCTGGGATATTTTTTCCCTGAAGAGTGCAAAACAAGTCGGTATGAAGAGAACTGTTACTTCAGGAGACTTTCTGGACCTCACTTTTCTGTGAGTGGGTGTAGCGTATGTCATGAGAGCTGTGACCAGTGGAGGGGCATAAAAAGAAAAATACTTTTTTTGTAAAGAAGTCTTTAAGCATTGTCTTAACCTCCTTTGTACTATGAAAACACAGGTGTATACTCAAAGTATGCATCTCTTCTGGATGCTAGCATCCATCTTTTCCCTAGTGTCTGTTTTTTCCATTTGTAATTCTTTGTGCACTGATTATCTCCTACCTACATCCACCAGAGTCTTGTTCTCATGCATTGTGTGCTACATGTTGTGCTTTTGTACCTAGTAGGATGCACAAATTTTGAGTCTGAAGGAATGGCTGCGTGCAGCCTCTCCAGGCACTGTTACAAATAGCGAAGACCTATTAAATTCTTAAAGAGCTAGCTAATCTATACTACAGCTACATCTCTAAAGCTTTTTCAGCCCCTCTAGTGCAATTGGTCACAAGAAATCACATAAGACATCAGGAACTTGTATTTTAGAGGTGCAGTGTTGCTTTATTTGGACAGTGGAAGCAGAAGATTCAGTGAATGACTTCTTGCTCTTGAAACTGTACTTTGATCTTTAATATTGATGACAAGCCAGCTATGTTATTGTTTAATTGGTGGGGGTGATAATAACAATTTTGCCTTTTGCCTTTTATATCATACATTGGTATGGTTGTTATCTTGTCTTTATGTTGAAAGACCACAGGGTTTTAAGAATGTGTGAACTGCTGCAATCCACACTGGATATACAAACTTCTTGTGGCTCTCGTGTAGCTGCAGAAGGATATTGCAAGTATGATTACACTTGCGGTTAGTGTAAGCATAATGAAATACATCGAGTACGTTGCTTACATGTACCATTACGTTAACATCCCCTTCTCATCATTGTTGCCCTTGCTGGTCATGAGGTTACATGGTGAATATAATTTCTGAAAATATGCAAATAGACAGTTGTTGTATGGGTGATGGGTATAATCAGCCCCTCAGCCTGAGGAAGGAACATGTTCCACTTTCTGACACATGCACAAGACTTTCATTCCAGCTGCAGGTGGACTGGGGGCAGTGGAGCAGTTAATAGAAGGATTTGATGTTTGTTGTGTAATATTACAGTGGAGGAGGCCTCTATATGCCTGTTCATAGAAGTAAGTCAAATTTATGGCATCTGATAGTATTTTACTGTCTTTGGAGACCTAGTTGTGCAGCACAAACTTTACTGGAAGCTAGAACAATGTATTAATGAGAGAAGAGAAGTCAAAGTAAGTTGATGTAGTTGTAAAAGAAAAGTGAAAAGGGTTTTCTTTTCAAATTTTTTTCATTTTCTTTGAATAGATAGAGAATTTCTAGATTGTGCTCCCTGAGGGAGCGTCATAAGGGCACACTAATCTTAACTTCAGTGTAATGCTTCATTTCTGTTTTATCTGTTCTCTGAACCAGCAAGCTATGAAGTTTTCCATAAATTTGTGTTACGTAACAAAAATTAAAGGCTTTTTGTCCTTTTGTTGGTGGTGCCTGTCTCTTTCTGTAGGTGCCCACTTATGCTAATTCCACCTTGGAAATATAAATGTTTCTGACACAGGTTCATAGATTGAACAAAGGTAGTAAAATATTATTAAAAAAAAAAATCTTACATCTGGTTTTGAGGTGGGTGTCTCTGTGATTTAGTGCTTAATTTAACTCTATTCACTTTTGACCTCACTTAGAGTGTCTGTATGGTACCTGTTTTTTTCAAGAGGGTGCCTGTTTGCAAGATGATAATCTGCCTTGTATTTTGTTGCTTCATGAGGATGATCTTTTACTAATAGGAGGTTAACTCCCTAGTCCAGTTTCAGCATGGCTCTTCACATGTGAATCTGCTGTGTTGAGGATCTGTTGTTTGGAATACTTATTGAAAACACCCAGACTTGTACTAACTTTAAAATTCAGATTCAGTAAAGTAAACGTGGAGATTGAGAACTGATGACCCAGTATAAGAGATGTGGCACAACCATGAGTTTGCTCTAGGTGAATGAGAGCCTTGACTTCAATAAAACCAGAGTCATGCTGAGTTCTAACTAAAAGGGGCATCTTTCTGAAAAGCAGCTTTAGTTGGTTACAAATATAGAAGAGAGCCTGTGTTCTGTACTTGATCAGCATTCGTGTGAAAGAGTTGTAAAGGCCTGACAATATTCTGTGCTGGTCTGATACTGTCTGTTATTTTTGTACATTTAATTAGTTTGCCTTTCTTGATCCTTTAGATTAATTTATGGTTTGCTGAGATCTTGCACATCTGTGGAAGATATTTAGGCTTTTAGCAAACTGCTTTTCCCTTGTGTCCTGTTGTTAGGTCTGTTTATACAACATACTATAGAGTGTTTTCCGCTAGTAGTGTTGTGAACTGTTTATTTCAAACACAAATCAAGTGCAATGCTCCAGTCTCCTTGTGTTCCCCTGGGTTTGCTTTTTGGGGAAGAAAAAAAGAGGAGTGTAAGAACATTCTAGTTTAAGTCTTCTATTCTGCAAGATTAGTTGGTATTTTTAAATTTTAGATTTACTTTTTAATTTTTCCATTTACAAAATGTAGGATTTTCGAGTTTGTGAGAATACACATGTACACGTGGTTATGAGGTTTCCCTGGCAAAATAAATACACTGTGCCTGCATTTGTAGTGTGGGGAAAACTGTGGAAGAGAAGAGTTTGGTGACCATAGACTTATTAGTTAAAAGCTTAAGACAAACATGGTATATTTGGAAATGACTTAATTATATTTAATATGTCATAAAAAAAATCAGTTCTGGTAAGTTCAAATACAAAAGTGCTATTATAACTAATCGCTTGATGCAAGTTGAAACTGGTATAATATGTAGTTTTGTGATTGATGTCAGATGCTTCCATTTGAAGGACTAAATGTTTTCATACCACTTTTAAATTTATTTTTGCTTCAGTTGTATTAAGGTTTTTTGGTTTTTTGCTTGTGGTTTTACAGGTGATATGATTGTTATTTATTGTGTAAGTGGAGAATTCTGGATCTAAAAATAACTTCCAGCATTTTAGAAAGGCCTTTTTAGGTAGTTGCAACTGTGTCATGTCTTTGATTTTTGTCTGCAACTTCACACTAATACCACTGGCTTTGTTTTTTTCTCTGGTTTCTTTTTGTACCTTTTGTCCTCTCATCCTATTTTGGGGTAGAGAGGTGTTCAGGATTCCTCTATGTGAACTGGTGCAGTTTGTTACTGCTGGCATTTGTGCCCTATGTGGCCGTAAAATGAGAAAGCCAATTTGAGCACTGTACTCCTTGTTGGTAGTGTGCTTTTGTTCCTGACCAGTTCTACTTCTTTAAATTTATGCTTCAGACAAAGATTGTGATCTTCACTGACCTTTTTTTATGCTAGAAGTGATGATATTCTGACAGTGGGCCAGGAAGAAAATGCTGACTAGAAGCATGGGTGACTTTTAACAGCAAGCTTAAGGAAATGTTTTTGTTTGAATGTTTATGCAAGTTTATATTTTATTCAATAAATTTGATGCCTTTCAATTTTTCTATCCATGCTCTGAAAATTTGAGATACAAGAAGCACTTAAGATACAAATCACTCCTCAAAAACAATTTTGCCTAGGTTTCTTAGCATTGCTTCTCTCTTAAATGCTTTGGAAAAGAGTTGTAACTGAGTAAAGGAATGAAGCACTTAAGATACAAATCACTCCTCAAAAACAATTTTGCCTAGGTTTCTTAGCATTGCTTCTCTCTTTTTTTTTTAAATGCTTTGGAAAAGAGTTGTAACTGAATAAAGGAATATTTGTAGTAGTGGCATGAGATATAAGACTGAAAGATTGGTGAGCAGTTAACAAAATTACATATACAAAATGTTGGCATTGTTCTGTCATCTTAAAAATATGCTTTTACTTGTAAACATGGGTGCTGTACTGAACTTTAAGAAGTCATGAGTCATCTTCTGGCTGCTGGTCCTGAGGATCAGCACTGGTGGATCCATCTGGAATCAATAGGCATCTCCAAATACTTGGCGTAGACAAGTGGATAGAGAGGTGCTTATTCCAAAAACAGGAACAACTTTTGGAGAGTTCCACTTTTTCCATTTATGTAAAACAAACATGAAAGGCTGAAGTGTAAGAAGTTGCTATTAGTTACAGTTCAAAATAATTCCATTTGAATACTGGTGTGTTTCTTTGCGGTAGCAATTGACCAAAAGGACACAACACACTTGATGGAAGGTACTGATCTGATGAAAAGTGAAAGAACTGCCAGCAAACAAAACCAGCTCTTGATTACAAGGCCACTGTGGTAGAGGGACTGAGTAAGATAGCAAGATGTAACTGGGAGATCGTAGGGCTGTAATGAGCAGCCCTGTCTTTCCTGTGGTGTAGGAATGCTGAGTGTGAGTGAAATTTTTAAGCCCAAGACCCTCTTGAAAGAAGTGTTTATTCAGAGATGTTGAGGAGGGTTGAGGGGTGGATGAAGCAGAGAGCAGAGGAGATAATGGTAATGTCAGAGCGGAGGGAGAATCTGAAGCATGTTTCCAGTGAAGTTCTGATAAGAAAGTGAGAGTTCTGGTGACATGGATGGGAATTTCGCTTAAGGAAAAGTATCTAAAGAAAACATTTCATTCAATATAAGCTTACTGCTTTTATTTGAAGGTTATGCAAGTTATTTTTAATTTTTTTCTAAATTGCAGTGCTTTCTCCTTTCCTATCTTTCACCCTCCTCTATTTCATTTGGTATTTATCCTCATTTAGGAGAGCAGTGGTAACCTGGCTGAGAAAGTCTTAACTTCTGCCATACTCTGTACTCTCTCCATGTCCCTCCCCCTTACCTTGAAAATGACCAAAGCTTTCCTGTAAACATGTACTGTCAAATGACTAGGGACGCTCACTTCATGGTAACATTAATCTGCAAGAATTTACATAACTTATAGCACAGGAACAGGAGAGACTTTGAAAGTAGTTTATGTTTTTATGCATATAATAATTAACAGCCTTGGCTTTTGCATCACTCTAAAAAGTAAGCATAGCATACAGCTAGGTAGTCATGACCTGGAGTAAGTTACTGCTGTAACCCCCATATTAGTCATTCAGGTGACAAGTGAAATTGCTTCATACTTTCAGCAGCTTTGATCTTTTGCTCTTTGGGGCTGTTGTGGTTTAGTCCCAGCTGGCAACCAAGCCCCACGCAGCTGCTTGTTCACTGCCCCACAGCGGGATGGAGGAGAGAATCAGAAGAGTAAGAGTGAGGAAAATCATGGTTTGAGATAAAGGCAGTTCAATAGGTAAAGCAAAAGCTGCGCACGCAAGCAAAGCAAAACAAGGAATTCATTCACTGCTTCCCTTGGGCAGGCAGGGGTTCAGCCATCTCCAGGGAAGCAGGGCTGCATCACGGGTAATGGTTACTTGGGAAGACAGATGCTGTAACTCTGAACGTCCCTCCAGCCCTTCCTTCTTTGCCCCAGCTTTATATACTGAGCATGATGTCATATGGTATGGAATATCTCTTTGGCCAGCCTGGGTCAGCTGTCCTGGCTGTGTCCCCTCCCAGCTCCCCGTGCACCCCCAGCCTGCTCGCTGGCAGGCCAGCACGAGAGGCTGGACTGTCCTTGACTGCTTAGCAGCAGCTCAAAACATCAGCACCTTATCAACATTTTCTCATCCCAAATCCAAAACACAGCCTCACACCAGCTTCTGAGAAGAAAATTAACTTTATCCTGGCTGAAACTAGGACAGGGGCCCAACTTAATCTCATGAAGATGGTGACAAAACTCATGTTGATGTTTCACCAGCTTGGTGTTATATATGTATTGTAGTGTTGCTGAACTGCTTCCCACACATAGGTTTCTAGTTTCTTGATTAACTGAACATATTAAAAGTTGTTTCTAACTATCATCAACATGATTTCAAGAAAGACCCCAGTGCTTTGTGCTGTTTTAATATTTGGGCATGTTGATGATAATTTGGTGTTGAAAATTTTGATTAACTAGAAAATATTATTCTATAGAACTTTGTTTCAGTTCCTCTATTTCCATATCACATATGTTCTCTACGGCAAGTAATATGTGTGTAGATGGCATTTAAGTATGTGTATGACTGAATTTAATAAACAGAGGATAGAAGCAGTATATGTGCTTGACCTTTTTTTTTTTTTAAATTTCCCTGCCCCTGCCTCCCCCTTTACCTTCTTGGCTTATAGTGGTGTGGTTTCCAGTATTAGGCTCCATGATTGTCATTGAAATGTGGTGCTTCACAGTTTTGCTGTTGATTTTTAAGTGCCTCTTTATGCCTTGAGTATCCCATTTTTCCATTACCTAGTTGTTCTTTCTATTTTTAGCATATTTAGCTGATGGGAAGAATTGGTGCTGATGAGTGTGTGTTCAATTTGAATAGCAACATGTCTAAAATATCACAGTCTTAAACTTGGCAAATAACTTCTGTACAGTAGAGAGTCTGCATAATTAGTGAGAATTATGAAAACATATGTATAAGTATTGAAGTTTAAATAATGTTTTTGTTTTGGGAGTGGGGGTGAAAAAAAAGAGATGTGCTGCTTAAAAATTATGTAGTACCTATGTGTAAGAAAACAAGGAAGAAGATTTTTATGAGTTGGGAGGAGAAAATTAATTAGCTCTGTCTTCTAAGATAGTTATGCATCTTGCCCAGGAAATTAATACTAGCCAAAGAAGCTGTCTCAACACAAATTTTTTTACCAAGTTTGTATTAATGAGACTAGAGTCTATATTTTCAGGAAGGAATTTTTAATGGAATGACTCTGTGAAGTTTTAATGTGACTGATTATTATAGCCTGCTTGTAAAATGTTGAATGATACCTTCATTCAGTGGCAGAATGTTAGCGTGATCTAGGTTGGTGCTATTGGTGTTAATTCTAGAAGGTATTTTTAAGTCTTGCGCTAATGCTGAAAAATATTCTTGAATCTGATTTTAATGGCACTGCTGTAGCCCATGCAGGTCAAAGAAAAATGACTTGCAGTCATTTTTTGAGGCGTTTTGAGTGTATTACCTTTGTTCAGAGTACTGTATTCTATACCCAGTATCTTGGGCCTATTGTGAAGACTTGTGGAGGTGTCATAAAATACTTGTTTTTCCCTTTACCCAGCAACTTAGATACATTTCCATTGAGTATATAAAAGGGAATGTAAAATCTATAACAAATTCATATATTGATTTAAATTTCTTCATTAGCTTGAAGTGAGACTCTGCTGGGGAAGTTAACATGAAAGTAGTTTTAATTGAATGACATATGGAAGCTACCTTCTGAAGGGTTGTAGAGGCTGTTTTTTTTAATCTTCAGTGGAGCAGGATTTCTAGCACATGGAATATGATTTTTCATCTTTTTTTTTTGTAGTTTCTGCTAGATCCTGGGATTTTTTCCTAGATGAGCAAGTCTAGGGACCCAGCCTCTGAAACACGATTTCTTCATGATTTAGGAACCCCCCCCAAAAAAAGTGAGTCACTCTCTTACACATGTCATAAGCCAGGGAGGAGTCCTGAGAGGAAATTATACATGTGGGGGAAATCATAGGTGTGGAGGGCTGTGTTAATGAGTAAAATTAATCTGTAGTCATAAGATGTGCTTGACGTTTTCTCATAAGCTTGAATTTAGTGTGTCATGCTAAGTGTATAAGGCTGGCTGGGTTAGAGTGAACTTAATCTAACCACAGAGTGCAGAGTTCTAAAGAACAAATAGTTAATACCTCATTTGGAGAAAAGTGAGATGTCCAAAGGAGATGATATTGTGAATGCCAAGGTCAAACTCAGAGCGGAGCTAAAAATTTTAGTTTTATTTAGGGTACACAGCTTGTTATAGGTAACTTACTGTTGACCCATCCAAAAGAGGTGGAACACCTTATTTGCTTTTTAGATGTCAGTGGGATAATGGGGGTTATTAAAAATAGACCAAGGAGAACTGTTTGTCTCCACCCGTATTTTCTTGCTATTTATTCCTACCATCCTTTCTACGAGTCAACAAAAGTAGTTGCCAAGTGGGACAGTAGGAGGAAGCTTTTTAGTTGCCGTGTGGCATTTTAGTGCATAATAAAATACTTTAACAGCATGAGAGTAGTAAGAGATGGGTGTACAATGCTATGTTTAGTTGTTTTCTATTATAGAAATTAAAACCCAGAAGTACAACAGTACTATTTTTCTGTAGGTAGTAATCACAGTCAAGCAAAACACTGGTAGTTCCATGTTCAACTCTTAAACTTGTTCTTAGACATATTCTACAGGGTGGTATTACTCGGGGTGACCTCTGCCTTCTTTTCTCTATGCTGTTTTTTCTATTTAGGGAAAAGGACATGTTCTGTAAAGTAACAGCAAGAAGTGGAGATATTCTTCATTATGTTCTTTACATCTGTAGCTTTTTTTGGCATATCCTTTGCATAGATTGCTGGTGGATGTAATAACAGTAACTTTTTTTTGGTTTAATACTGACACAGCTGCTACTTTATTTTGAAGTTATTTTCTTCCTTCCCTTATTCCTTAGTTTTTTGGAGCTTCTTGATTTTTCATTTCATACATAGCCTAGTACCATGCTGTTCATTTCTTGTCTGTTTTACTCCAGATTTATTCTCCCTATTCTAAATGCTAGTATGCAGTCAAGTGGGAGAAAATGATCACTTGTCTGATGCTTTTCAAGTGGAAATCTGGAACGTGTGTTTCATGCTTGAAAATGTGTTATATTAAAGAATGTTATTAAGGTCTGTGATATCCTTCTGCAACGGAGTTCTGTGACGGTTCCTTACTGCTAAAAGATGTCATTCTGTAAGATGTCCAGCTTTTTCATAGTGGGAGGACATCCCTGCTGCAGGGATGTTTAAAAGTATATACTCATACTTTTAAAACATTCATGAATGACCTGGAGAAGGGTATTAATTATGAGGTAACAAAGTTTCTGATGGTGCTAATTAATTCAGGATAGTAGAAAAGAAGGCTGACTGGACCCCAGCCTCCTGCTCAGAGCAGGGTCAGCTATGAGATCAGACTAGGTTACTTAGGTCTTGAAAACCTCCAGAGATGGAGATTGTACAACCTTGCTGGGCAACTGCTTCCACTTCTTGGCTCTGCTCATGGAGGGGATTTCTCCTCACCTCCAGTCTCATCCTCCTGCTGTGCACCACTGTCAAGAGCCCAGCTCTGCCTTCTCTGCCTTCTTAATGATCTCCTCATAGGTACTGGCAAGCTGCTATCAGGTCATCGTAGAATAGTTTGGGTTGGAAGGGACCTTTAAAGGTCATCTAGTTCAAACCCCCTACAATGAGCAGGGACATCTTCAACTAGATCACGTTGCTCAAATCCCGGTCTAACCTAACCTGGAATGGGCATCGACCACCTCTCTGGGCAACCTGTGCCAGTGGTTCACCACCTTCATTGTGAAAAATTTCTTCCTTATGTCTAGTCAAAATCTACCCTCATTTACTTTAAAATGATTACCTCTTGTCCTATTGCAATAGGCCCTGCTAAATGTCTTGTTTCCATCTTTCTTATAAGCCTGCTTTAAGTATTGAAAGGCTGCAATAAGGTCTCCCCAGAGCCTTCTCCCTGGAGAAGACTCCAGGCTGAACAGCCCCAACTCTCTCAGCCTGTCCTCAGAGGAGAGGTGTTCCATCCCTCTGATCATTTTTGTGGCCCTCCTCTGGACCCGCTCCAAAAGGTCCATGTCTTTCCTGTGCTGAGAGCCCCAGAGCTGGATGCAGTACTGCAGCTGGGGTCTCACCAGAGCATGGCAGGTACTCCTGAAGCCTTGTCCTCTGGCTGAACAAGCTGAGGTCCTTCAGCCTGTCTGCACAGGCAAGTGTTCCAGTTTCCTGACCATCTTGGTGATCTTCCTTGCTGGAATTGCCAATGTCTTTCCTATATTGGAGGCTCAAAACTGAATGCAGCAACTACATGTGACCTGATGAACTCTGGAGAGAGATAATTACTTCCCATGATTATTGGCTTTGCTTCTGGTAATATAGCCCAGGATGCTCTTGGGAGTGTTTGCTACGAGGGCACACTGACAGGTATTGAACAATTATTGGACAACACAGCTGTATGCTTTTTCCCTAGTAAAAACTACAGCTATATTTTCTGCACAACACTTGTGAAGAATGTTGTGCTATACAAATCAAAGCTGTTGATCTTTCTGTATGCAAAAATGCAGCTTTTAATGTGTGCACACACACACAAATTACAATTGTGAAGAATGGTTATCTCTTGTATATCAGGGGGAAAAAGAGAATTTTATGCATTTTCAGCTTATTATTTCATAGTGTGAAAGTGTATCTCTAGGACTTGAAACAGAAGATGATGCTTTATCAATCCGAGGCATGAATTTCAGTGCCAAAGTTTTAAAGATCATCCACACAAACAAATTAATGCCAGCTGATCTTTAGTAACTGTCAGTGGGATAAATACAGTGGGATTGCAGTTAGCTCAGACCTTTATTGCTTGTGTTTAATGCTAGAGTCTTCACTGCCAGCCCCTTAGACGCACATAGTTATGAACTGAAATACATGCAGTTTATCTCCAGCTCCATTCTCACAGGAGCTGAGAGCTGTCTGGTATAGATCCAGAAGTATGACTTGGATCATACTTGGATGATTCTGGATGACAGATCCAAAAGCATGACTCTGTGGAAGAGTTGGATACACTGTACTACATCCTTTGGTATCTTGTATCTCCAGAAGTAGCCTCTCTTGGCGTGTCTAGTGTGTAATCTAAGGAGGAGTTGAGGATGAACTGCAGGGGAGGACAGGTTTCTTTTGCTTGTCTTAACAGAGGTTGTATTTAGTCCATGCAAAGAGATGTGAATGAATTATATGCTTGAAGTTTGAAGACTTCTTAATGTGCCACCTGTTAAAAGGGAGCCCCTAGATGTAGCATAGAATCCATGCGTTTTAAGTTAGAGTGGTGTGGAGGGGAGAAAACAAAAAAAAGACATTACAGGTTTTTAAGAATTGCTTTGCTTGACTGCTTGGTTATAACAATATAAATATCTCAGACTTGTCTTAATTTCCTTTGTATTTTGATGCAGCTGGTCAAATGTGCAGGGAGTGTATTTCCCCTGTAATGTGAAAATGTGCCATAGTTGAGTTTAAAGTAGCTTCCCAGGAGCACTTAAACTGTGGCAGCAGATCCACAACCACTTTGTCCCTCTATAAAGCTGGAATGAATTTAAGGAAATAAATTTTAAGATTGGAAGTTGTTGTTGTTCGTGTGTGTTTTTTTTAAGTTGACATGATCAGGGAATGTCAGAAATCCTTATTCATCTGTTGTGTGCATTCTCTACACAGTGTCTTCACTGTTCCCTCAAGTCACACCTTGAAGAGCTTCATTTGAGCTCCAGTGAAAAAACTCCTTGCAGAGAATTTGGGGTTATGTGGAATATAGCTTGTCCTGGATTTGCTGCATTTGCAGCATCCTTAACATTTGTCAACTCTTGTTGTAGAGGTGGGTGATGGCATAAAACAGTGCATTTTGGTTGAAAACGTGGCTTGCAGTATGATTCAGGTTTAACTTTGTATTCCAATATTGGCTCCAGTATTGTCACATATAACAGTTTTCTGAAGAAAAGATGGAATTTACAAATATAGGCTCTTCTTCCACTGAAGATACCAATGTAGCTTTATGTATGGTGTTCTCTTTTGATTAGCGCCCTGACTAATGACTACCTGTGCTTTTCAATAAGTGATTAGAAAGGAAAGTTAACAGATGATTTGGGGTACTATGAACATAAGTATATGTGAATTTGCCCTATTCTAAGTTGGTTGGTTTTTTTAAGGAAGACAAATTAGGAGTTGTTAAGAACTGTATTTTTTGAAGCCACATGGCTATTGGTAGAGTGTTTCTTTTGCATATGCCAAGGTCTATATCCAGGAAATGCATGGAAAGGTACTTCTGCTGCGGCATACTGACCCTCGTTTAAAAGCTGTAAAGGGAATAAGAAACCGGCTGTAGTGTACATCACAATAGGTGTTGTGTTTGGGGGGGAAGAAAGCTACTATTCAGTTTCCTCCGGTATCAGTATTAAGAGCAATCTTGCACAACTTAGCTGAAAATGAGGTAAAACATTCTGTTAGCACAAAACTAGTTCTTTAGGAGATGTAGTCAGGAAATAGGAGGATTAGAACATGGTGCAGAAAGGACTTGATTACCCCAAAATAATAGAAGTAGCATGAAATTAAGGTGTGGCTTTTAAAAGAAAAAAAAAAAGGACATGATGATGAACATGAACCCTAAAAACAAGTTTCTACTCTAACTTGAGAGTTGCTCTGCTGGAAGCAATTGGGGAGGACAGCATGGATGGATTCAGTGAGTGGAGGATAATGCCGAGTTACTAGCATGATTTTCGAGTGAATGTGGTGAAGTATTTTTAGTACAGAAAGAAAGGCTTGGTGCTGTTATAGATAGCCATAAGACCTTACCTGGACTACTACTACAAGCCCAGTCATTCATAATTAAGAAACATCAACTGAAGCTAGAAAGTACAAAACAGGGCTATATTTTTTTTTTGCAGTACAGAAATATCTTGAAAAACAGAGAGCAGCACGAGGAGTAGGAACCCTGGATTGCAGTGTGACAGGACAGTGGAGTCTATTCTTTGTCTGTCATGGGCATCACATTCCTTTTCCCCAACTTAACTGAGTTCCACTCTAAAAATAGCGAGGATGCTGGCTTTGCTGCTCCCTTTAGAAAGCTATTCAGAATACATGGTTAGATCATAGGTTTCACCAAGTATAAATTGAGACTGAAGAAATATTTCCAAGTTTGCTTATTGACTTGTTTTGGTCAGTATGAAGAACTTTTAAATTATGAATACTCTTTTTGTTAAGATCCTAAAGCTTTCACTGATTGTAACTTAATTATTTTCTTGTCAATAATTTAAAAATTATGTGTATTTTCAGTAATAACTTTATCAAATATTTACAAAATTGTTTTCAATTCTGACAGACGTAGAGGGGTAATTACACCAAGATATATAGTTACACCCTATTGCTGAGTTGTGAAGTAGCTGTCATCTAAAACTGCAAATACAGCCTTTGACAGTTCATGTTACTGGACAGCTTTCTCCTGCTGTGCCCTCAAAATACCTCAGTTATCTCAGCCGTACCTTATAAGTACAGACCCACATTTTCATTGTAACCTTGCTATCAAAGATAGAATAAAGGTCATCTATTTTATTTGAAGATACAAACAAGATTGCTGTCATTTTTATTCCTGTTTTAAATAAACTTAAAGATATAGTTAAGCTCATTTTTCAGTTTATTTTACACAGGAACAGAGCTATTTCTGTCAGATTGTGTCAGATTTTTAAAGGATTTTACTGACCCTGTGTATGTGATACCTAATTTTCAAAAGTGGGTGCCTAAAATTAGATATCTCTATCTGTAGCCTTGGTCTAGTTTTTGGAGGAACTGGAAACCTAGGGAAGGACTGTTTATCAGCACTGGCACTGTGTTTTCCGATACTCTGACACAGCGTGTCCTGTCAGTACTCTGAAAACCTAAGGCTGTTCTCAGTTTCTTTTGTTTTTCCTCATTCAAAAATATGCCAGCATATTTTTTAATTAAATCTTAATAAAATTATTTATTAATAAAAAATTTAATTCTTTAAATAATTCTATCAAAACCCTTTTCTCTCTGAAGCATCCTCTGGAAAGTTGGAGTGGTGAACTCTATTCAGATTGAGTATTTGAGTTCAGACACCTAGTTGTGAAATCTCATTTTCAGCATCTGTATTTCAGATATCACTGCTGGGTGTTGCCTGCACAGAGAATGAGCTCGGTTGCCACTTTCAGACTTAGGGCACCATAATACTCCTGGGGGACACCTATAGGGCAGTTGCAAGCACCCAAATGTCATGCTCAGACACTTGATTATGCTCTGCTTTTTTGTTTTGGTCTAAAATGTCTAACTGCACAAAAGAAAGAACCTTCCCAGTTTATTTATATTAGTATTTCTTAAAAAGCTTGTCTTTCCTGGTAGAGTGATACATTCTTTCCCCCTCTGATTCTGCTGGTTTGGATGTAACATGCTTCTTTAGATGTAAATTTTTAAGGGTTATCTTCACTACCTTCACTTTTGCTTTTTCCTTTCACTTAGGGTAGCTTTTCTGCTCCTGATTTTTCTTTTTTTTTTTTTAAGACGGTGAGTTCTTAAAGGCAACAAATCTTTAAATGACTGATTAGAGAAATAGTTCAACTGTTGCCTGGTGAAGTAGTTTTGCAGTTTCAGGCCTCAAAGGAGAGTAGAGCTCAGACTGAAGTAGCACACATTTAGAGTGCTTAATATCATGAATTGCAGATCCAGGCAGGGCCAATTAAAAAAAAAGCCTTGTGCAGGTAGTAGGGCAAATGCAATTAATAGTAAAAACTGCTACAACAGATTTACCTGATTCAGTTGGTTAACTGCTGTGTGTTAAGACTTATTAGGTGGCTACTGGTATTGTGCACAGACAAAAGAATATTAACAGTTTGGGCTACTTCAGGTAGCTTCTCAGCCTGTGGTGTGCAGGTAATGTTTCCTGCAAGCTCACAGAAAGCAGGCAAGCTGTCGGGGTACAGCGCTGTTCCCTGTGACTGCTCAGGTTCTAGTGAAGGCTGAGGGCCACAGCATCGTGGAGTGCCATGCTTCCTTCAGGTTTCATTTCTGACTGACTCATGTTTTTACTAAGTATCAACAAGCAAGATTAAGGAAGCCGTGTTGAGCCACTGATGCCTCATCCAGGAGCAAATAAAATGTTTTTTTTCTTTTTGTATCCCCACAAAAGATTGGAGGGTTAAAACTGTCTTCCTGTTCGATTCCTTTCCTCCAAGATTTCAGACCTATTTGTAGATGTTTTGGTCTTGCCTTATTGTATTGAAATTCTGGTGCTAAATCTTAAACAAGTTGATGCAAGTCACGCTGGGCTCAAGGTACAGCTGACCTAAAGTAAGCTACCTATTTTATGAGGAGGAGAGTTGTGCCTTTGGCTTCTGAGTGTAAAGGGAATGCTGTGTTTGACTAGCTCGTACTTGGGTGGCCACTGTAGGCAGATGAGTCTTTCCTGTGTGTACTGTCACCTAGAATTTGTTTGGTTCAAGACATAAAATAGTAAACATAACTGCTTTCTTCTTTCCACATATGTTGATAACTTAATCTAAAATAGATCTTCAAGAGCCCATCGTATATGATACATACCCTTAGGTTACATATGAATGGGATACAAAGGGTGATAACTTTTACAACTCAAGTGGATTAAAACTTTAAAAACCCCACTCCTCTCTCAAACAAAAAAAAATCACACTTTAAATAAGGCTTTTTCCTTAATTTTAGAGTAAAATTTGCTGGCCATATAATTGATCCAATACCTGTTACTCCCATTAAACTATTCTTATGGGTTTAACTTTCTATTAATAAGATATAAAACATAAAAACAGTGTTAACATTTACATACGATACACTGTTGAGCTGAATTCAGTTTTAAATTGCTGATACTGGATATTTTCTGTTTATTCCCAACTTAATAAATGCAATGTTGGTTTTTTTCAGATTTGTTTTCTCCTATTTACTGTTCTCTACATAGTTTCCTACTTCATAATCACAAGATACAAAAGGAAAGCAGGTAAGCATAGACTTTTCAATATATTAAAAAATAATTTTGTTTTTCAAGTGAGTAGGTGTTTCTTTTTCTTTCTGCCTCTACAAGGAAAGTGGAAGAACTAGATCTCTCACCAAAAGTGTTTCCTCAGGCTGCTGGGCTATGGCAGCCTGGACTGATCTGATTGTGTATGCTGCTGTCTTGCCCTCTATCTGC
This sequence comes from Phaethon lepturus, assembly GCF_000687285.1. Taxonomy (NCBI): domain Eukaryota; kingdom Metazoa; phylum Chordata; class Aves; order Phaethontiformes; family Phaethontidae; genus Phaethon; species Phaethon lepturus. The sequence goes on along the minus strand of NW_010544119.1, from coordinate 4,094 downwards.
TCCCTTTGTCCTTGAGCCACAAGCTTCCATCACCTCCCTTGTACCTGCTCTGGCACTTCTCAGCCTCTTCAGCGTCCCTTCTGATATCACTAACGAAGGGAGGGAGTGCACTGAGGCATCTCAGAAAAGGATCAGAGTGCTGTAGCTGGCACTGCGGCTGAGTGAGAGTGGGTGGCTGTTACGGAGGTGGTGTGGATGGCCACAATCAGTTGTTCTGTTGTGGCTCCGTGGCAGACAAAATTTTAACAGTTTTGAGAGGGAAGAATGGGAAGATTTCAAGTAGCTGCTTTTGCCTCCCTTGCCTTTAGATCCTGTTGTTCTCCTTTCATGTCAGCTTTTCTAGAATAAGTATCTTTAGGTTGTGTTCTAGCACCAAAATCAAGTTCAAAGCTTTAGTTGGTAAAGTGAAGAGGTTGCTGGTAATACAGAAGTGATGTAATGGATTTCTGTTAAAAATCCTGCTTTGTGCAGGTACAGTTATTTTAGTGTTCTTAACGTGTTCATTATGACCTCACCACCAAAATTTTATTCCTTGAGATAATCCTATATTTTTTTTCCTTTAGAAACATTGTCTGTCTGAAACTAGTCTGTAGGGACCCCTGTCATTTTCTTCTGTATTTCTTCTAAAGACAAATAGCATAAAAATCTGTATAAAATGGCAGAATCTTTGACTCTTGACAGCTTATCTGGGACCTTGGTGCTCGGTGATACTGTCAGTCATGCTGGAGAAGCATTCTTATGCATGGTGATCTTGGCACTTTGAACTTTGGAAACTGTTTATTGAGCTATAGTGATCTGTTATGGTAGAGCTGCTTTCATAGATGGGTTCATGTTTAAAAATGTAAACTCTAAACAAGTAAGACAGGTACTATTTTCTGATACTGATAGGTAGTTTGGATACTGCAAAGCTGCTACGATTTGGAGATAGGGAAGAACAGGGAGAGGGAACTGGTTTGGCAAATACTGTTGGATGTAAAGATGTTTTTATTACCTTTTTGGGCAGTTGAGCTCATCAGCCTAGTTAGAGGAATTGCTCTGCAGCTGTCCTGACTTTATGAAAGCTTCGTGAGCATTTAGTTAGCAAACTTTGTAGCCTGCTAGAATCTTCCCGAGGAGACACATTTGAAGGGTTAGCACTTCTGGAAATTCTTTCAGGACAAATTGTTTGCTGTTTCTACAACAAGCTCTTTAGCCAAAATGATTCATAAGAGACCTTGACTTAATCTCTCAAAACACCATCAGATTCCCAGGAAAAAAACCCCAGAAACAATAACCCAATGTACTTTCAGAGAAGAATTTCAAAATAGCATGGTGTTAGTGACTACATGTTTATTTCAAGTATGTGCAGGACTCTTAGGAACTTGAAACACCTGGCTTTATTTATTCTTAGATTTTAAAATAAATTTGAATTATCTCTCCTGGAAAGCCTGGGAGACTTAGAAGAAAGCTGACTCCAAAATTATTTCAGATGCAGAAATACATATATTTGTGTACAGACATGTGTAGAGAAGGATATAAAGAATAAATGAAGGCTATATTAACAATTGACCTCAGAGTTAAATGTTGGTAATATTTCCAAAAGTTGAAATATTAATTGAGGAATAAGTGAACAAAAATAACCTAAAATGTAAAATACCATTTCATTGGAAGCCATTGTATCTTAAATCCAAAACAAACAACAACTGGCCTTCTCCCTCTCCCCTAAATCCCCAGGAGTGGTGGGGAGGGATGACTAAGGGGAAGCAACTGAGTGGTCATCGCTACTGTTCTGGGTATGCTTTCTTGTTTTCAAAATACATTAATACTCAAGATGAAACAGCTATTTAGGGACTTATAGTACTTAGTATGGACCCTAAAAATTCCCTGTAGCTTGCCTGCTCTCAATAGTTTCAGAGATGCCAAAAGAGACAGTTCCTAGCAGCAGCTGTAGTAGTAGTAGTAGTCTGAAAGCTTGTTTGCCATAGAGCCCTCTGGAAGATGTTCCCAAGAAGTTTTGATCTGCATATTTAAATAAAGTGAAATAACTTTGTAGTTACACTGATTGAAAAGAGTTTAAGACTAGCAAAAAAAAAAGTATTTTTGGTAGGAGTGTTCTTAAAATATGGATGCTAATAAGTTGTTTTAGTAACTCTAAGTTTTAATTGTAAATTACAATTATTCCTATGCATATACATTTTAGCCTGAGGAAAGATAACTAAGTATTGGATATAACCTGCTGTAATTTACTTTTCAGATGAGCAAGAGGATGAAGATGCCATCGTTAACAGAATATCGTATGTATAGTTCTTTTTTGCAGAACTTTTTTCCTGAATATATTGTTATGATAGGAATCTTGTATGCTTCCAAATAAATAACAATCCATTTAAAATGTGATGGCAAATAAATTGCTAGAGGGCCGAGAAAAAAGATTGGATCAAGTGGCACCTAGTATTATGAAAGGCATGACAAGAGACAGGGCAGTTTGGTGTGGGGCTTGTCACCTGTGGTTTTCCCAGTAGGCATGAAGTTGGCCAGAATACTGCTTGAGGACCTGATGCAAGAGGTGGAATTCAGTGTAAGACCTGCACCTAAGTTTAAGGCTCTAAAATGTAGGTGTTTATATGGGTGGTAGGTGTTTAAGTTCCCACTGCAGTCCATGGAAGTCCTGTCAAGGGAGGCAATGGATCCTGGAAAGAAAGTTAGCTCACCCTGAAGTAGACATCTGTATTTGATCATCTTAAAAAAAGCTTAAAAAAGAATTGGAAGACAAACACTTGCCAGACTTGATGGTCTGCCAGCAACTCTCTCTTCTTCCTGTTCCTTTGTAAAGCTAGATATTAATCTCTCTTACTTAAATATGTCTGGAGATTTACAGTACATTTATAAGCTGTTGCTGCCCTCTGTTATGTGATTTGCTAAACTATGTGGGCTTGCTACTTGCTTATTACAGTGTTCTTAGCTCTTCCATGGTAGTGCTGTCATCCTCTTGAAAGGAGAGCTCATGGAGTATTTTATTGATTTGTCTTGTACCCTGGGAGAGTGCCAAGTACATTGCAAGCTGTTCACTTTTAGCTGTGCATTTGTGGCAAGCTTGAAAGATATACAAAGGTGATGTAAATCTTAGGCGTGCTTCTCCCAGTAGTGTCTGATACCAATACTTTTTATTTCACAATTTTTATTTTTTCACAACTCTGACTTAGAATACTTAAACATCCTTAAATAAAAGAAGAAAATACCTCAGAAACCAACAACAAAACCATGTAAGAACATATATTTAAAATAAAATTAGTCACCCACACTTTCTTGAATAAGTATTGTGTGAATGAAGAATAGATTTGTAGACTGTTAAGTAAGATCTCTGTAAGCAACTTACATTCCTGTTGTAGGAATGCTCTATTTAAGTTTATCTCTTTTGTCATGCAGTTTTGAGAATTATTACTACTTTTATTCTAGCATTGGATTAGTTCAGTAAGAATATTTTTGTTGGCCTTATTCTTTTTGAAGAACACAGTTCTTTTTAATGCCACAAGATGGCATTTGATATAAGTTGTATTTGGGATCTGAAAAGAATAAGCTTAAACACTTTAAATAATTCTGACAATTTCTCTGTATTGACTTTACAGTTACAAGAAAACCCCAAGCTATGAGATGATACTCGAATAACTACTTTGTTAAAGAAAAGCAATATTGTTTCAGTTTGGTATTAAAATATTTATGTATAATTATACTCACTTTTTAGACATTAAAAAGCTGCTCTGCTTTTAAAAGTTGTAGTAAGAATATAGAAATGGAAATTATTTTCATTCTGAAAAATGAATGAAGTATGGGAAATGAAGACTAAAATAGGAGACTTATGAAAAGGTATTCCATGAACGCCAATAACTTATCCTGTATATGACATTGGAATTGAATGCATGCAAGTCCCAAGAGAATAATTGTGATAGCTGGTAAAAAAAGTAATTATTTTTACTGGATTCTGTAAACTACTTGGTATTTGAAATTTGCTTTCTGAAAGTGAACTATTGTGGAAATCACAGTCTCTTCTGCCCCTTTACAATGTAAGAATGTGTTGCTTTCAGACACTGATTAACAGGTAGACTAACTATTTTTTTTTT
>NW_010544118.1:0-8862 GCF_000687285.1 Phaethon lepturus | reverse complement strand
AGATCCTTTTCCCTCTTTGAGACAGGTGTACGCCGTCTGTCTTCAGCAGGCCTGCTGTTGTATAAACTTACCCATGGTCAAAATCCCCAAAATTCTGCCGGTGACACCAGACTTGGAGCCACGTATTGATCTGCTGGCTCTTCCTGTTTCTTCCTTCATCATTCCCTGCAACTGGAAGGATAGAGGAGTACACTACCTGTGCTCCTGATCCCTTAACCAGTCACCTCAAGGCCCTGAAGTCTCTCTTCATTGCCCTCAACTTCTTGTTGGAACTTCGTCACTGCCTGTATGAAAAATCAATAATGGATAACAACCTGAGGGCTGTACCAGGGTAGGAAGCTTTCTCTTCATATCTTTAACCCGGGCCCCAGGGAGGCAGCAGACTTCCCTAAGCAGTGGGTCTGGTCTGCATATTGTGCCTTCTGTTCCCTTTACAAGGAAGTCTCCTATGACAATGAGCTGTCTTTTTTTCTTTACGGAAGTGGTTTTGATGCAGAGCGTAGGCCAATTTACCCTCTGCGCCACCTCCAAGCTAGATGAACCATCATCCTCGTTATTGTTCTGTTCCACCTTATGAGCCCCATACCTATTATGCAAGGGCACCTGAGAAGGTGGTGTAGTCACAGAGGAAACACACCTGCTGTGCTGGTCAGAAACTTGTCGCTATTGTTTTCTATCCCTTCAGTCACAGAGTTCAGCCAGGTATTGAGAGGATAGGGAATCCTCCATATCATGCGTCCTGTCTGGCTGCCAGGCCTGTCCCAGGGAAGGTAGAGTGTGAAGATATTAGGAGCTTCTTGGTGCTCTTGTATTGCAGGAGATATACAAACACAGAGCAACAGGTTGGAAGGGTCCTTTAAAAAACACCTTGTCCAAAACCCTGCTGAAAGTAAGGTCAGCCTGAACCAGATATCTTAGAACATTGTGAGGCTGGGTTTGGAGAGTCTCCAGTGACAGGGATTGTAAGACTACACAACCTGTCTGGTACAAATTGATTCAAACTTTGACAACGTGGGGAAAAAAAAAAAGACTAATGCCACTAACAACTATGTGCTATCACATCACAATATAAGAAGGACCAGCCAATTTTTTTCTCACCTTCATGTCCATTTATCCAGTCCATATCTCACCAATAAGGGTTCTATGCAAGATCACGTCAAGGATCCTGTTAAAGTCGACACATACATCCCCTTCTCTCCCCTTCAGAGGGCAGCCAGGAGTCTCATTGTAAAAGACAAACAAATTGGTCAGACATGATTTGTTCTTGGTAACTCCCTGATCTCTGTTCCCAGCCACAAACTTTTTCTTCATGTGCCTGGATATGGCTTCCAGGCGGATTTTATTCATAGCTTTTCCAGGGACATAGCATAGGCCTGATGAGCATGTAGCTCTCCAAATAGTCCTTCTTGCTATTCTCAAAGATTGATGTGGTGTTGCCTTTTTTCAGTCATTGGGAAGCTCCTCTGATTGTCATGACCTGTCAAAGATGCAGAGAGTACACACACAATGACATCAGCCAACTTCATCAACACCTTCAGAGACATCTTATCTGATCCTATGGGCCTGTGTATGTCCAATTTGCTGACTACAAAGTTATGAAAGTATATTTTTAAGTATTTATTGATATACATATTTAATAACATTCACACACTGTCTCTTACTTCACTGTGATAATTAGTAAATGTGAATTATTTGGATTCATTTTGGACAGAACATAAGGTTGGGTCAGAGAAGCTAGCTCTACTAAATACAGTGCTCAACTGGAAAGAGAGATAAGGAAAAACAGTGTGGGGAAAGACTAACTTTACGATCATTTCTAGATTTTCTTAAAGCAAACCCATGCCTATTACTCTGTTTGTCCACATCTCTACAGATGTGAGCTAGGACAGGTCAAAGACAATTTATTTCTTTCTCAGGAAGCATCATTTTTCTGGTTGCTACCTCCATATGGTGTCCAGAATGAATTCAGCAGTTATTGATCATTTGAAATCTCTTTGAATGCTATTGTACTGACAGATATTAGCAGTCAAACGCCCTACTTTCAAGAACAAGAGCTTTCTAGAAACATATCAATTTAATATTTTCTCAAAACAAAGTTCTAAGAGGTTAGATTAGAGACATTCTTGTAATAATGTAACAAATATAAAACTAAAATAAAAATTAATATTTTATTGCATTTAATATATGCTAATTATAATATGCACAATATTCTGTACACAGGAATTGTATGTGTTCATGTTACTTTTAAGTCCATGACTAATTACTGGAAAGTTGAAGATGGGAGAGAGGTAAGTAAAATTATAAGTGTAAAAACAACCCTATCGTGTTTATATCTCTATTTTCTTGTTATTTGGATGAACTCAGCAATGATATTTGAAAGACCAGACTAATAGCAATTGTTGAGAAAGCATTTTCGAATTAAATTGTTGCTAGTATAATGAATGCTTGCAATATGGCTGAAACTGTCAGTAGAGATGTAGATGTAGTCAAACAAAGGCAAGTTACTGTCCTCTTGTGTGTACAAGTACCAAGAGCAAAATTTACCAGGCAACGCCCTCTATGTCAAGTTGCCAGATTGCTGAACAAAGCAGAACAAAGACATCAGGATTCAGCAAGTTGCTTTCAAAACAGCTATTTGTTGGTAAATTTCTTGCCTTTTGCTCTTGTTAGGTGTCAACATCACTTTGATATAAACATCAGAGCACAGCCTCAAGGCCAAGTTCTTCCCCCTTGGACTGAACCTTAGGGGGTTGCCAGCCTGTAGCCTAACACATACAGTAATGTCCCTCTTATGGAAAATACAGACATCTGAAACTTTAAATGCATGACAGAACAAGAGTGACAGGTATCCCATGGAGCCTACTGTGCCCAATGAGACTTTCAATGCTCCTGAAAGAAAATGACAATGTCAGTGGGAATTCAGGAATCTTCTTGCGACAGAATCAAGCACCTGCGATATATCCCCATATCTCTCTCTAAACTAATGCCTGCCTTCAACAGAAGTAGCACTAGAAGTAACACATCAATTAGATGATAGCATAGAAAATGTTTTCTTTTCCACATCTCGAAATGAAGTTTGGTGAATTTAAAGTATTACACATTTTCTTCTAGAAAAACTACAGTATTGTTTTCCTTGTGGATAGAAAAGTTGATAACAAGGGTAAGGAAGGTGCAGATAAGTGAACATTTGTAAGTGAAACATATTTTTTTATTTGTTAAAGTTAATAATTTTTGTATGTTTCAGACCTTAAGATACTATTAAATCTTCTGAATAAATTGTTTCCTTCATAATGCCTTTTTTTTCCCCCAACTGGCAGACTGACCTTTGATTAGTGGAGTTTTTCTAGCAATTTGAGATGACTAAAGATCTGAATGTACATTTTGGAGAAGTGAGTTAAACTGTGCCACTATTTTTCCTCTACTTCTTCAATTTTAATCACTGATAAGATCATTTGTCACTTGTTTTTTCTTTTTTGCTAAAGAACCTATATGTCTGACTTTTTATAATTCAAAGGATCACAAAGTAGAAAATGTCTTGTCTTCTGTTTAAAAATGTCTTGTCTTCTGCATAAAAATGATCTGCAGATCATTAATATTGATCATATATTTAAGGACTTAAAACTATTTCATTAATTGACTCAGCATTGATACTTAGTACTTAAAAATTACTTAGTACTTAAAAAGTACTTTAAAAGTACTTAAAGATGTTCAGAGAGATAAAGTACACAGCAGGTCCCTACAAAAATAAAAACTGATGTTTTATTTTCTTCAGTTCAAGCTATTAATTTGGCTTATTAATGCAGTGGGTGAGAAAAGTAAAGGGGAACAACTGGGTTTTTTTATCATCAGTCGCTAATTGTCCATGAGATAAGACTTGGGCTCTCAGAAAGCAGAATTAATAGACTGATTTTAAAAATCAGGAAGATTCAAGGGCTGCATAGGAAATGCAAACATAGCACCTCAGAGCATCATCAGCCTAGACAGGGCAGAGTTGTATTCATTGTGCTAAAACCCCAGTATGGGCTTAAATTCTGTGGTGACTCAAGACCTCAGTGAGTTACTGCAAATGGTACATCAGAGGTGAAATAAAATGAGAAAATGAAATAAAAAACAGTGCCAGTCATTACATTAAGAAATACAACATGTATTTATTTGTTGTTAGTATCTTCCTTGGCACTGTATAGAATAAATGTGTTGTGTACATACCATTCTACATTGCAGATTTTCAAGGGTACTTCTGAATTCAGTCACGTCATTATAGCTTGGAAAGCAAACTGGAAACATTTCCTATTTAACAAATTAATTCCCAAAACAAATTGTTTCCCCACCATTACAAGGAGTTCCAAAGAGCTTGTGATGAACGTTCTCTAAGCAACAATGGCAAGCAAATAAAAACATCGTATATTTAACTCATTCTATTCTGCCTATTGTATATGCCAAACAATAGACTGAGATAGAAACAAACATGATTTATCAACACCCTAACAAAGCAAATTCTTTTTTTGTGTCTGAAAACACAGAATAAACAATTGTACCAGTCTGTATGGGGCTTGGATTTTTAACTTGGAAAAATCATTATTCATACCATTAAAAACTTAGTAGCACTTTTACAAGCAGAAAGCATGATTTCAGCTGTTTGAAAAAAAATTGAAAAAAAAAAAATCTTTTATCTAATCAATTCACAGGGACATACAGGCATTCTCATCAGAATGTGATTCTTCAACTCTGGGCTAACGTCCATAAAAGCTATTACTCAAAAAAGGCTGGTAGCAAATGAATAAAACCAGCATAAAAGAAACATATCAAACAGTAACACCGCTTTAAGATGAATGATCAGCTTTGGTAACAAATGTAGAGCTATGGATGTCAACTTACACATAAAGAATAAAAGTTTCTCTTGGACCTTGATTATGCTAAGTTATGTTAAATTTTACTTGATATGGCTCATACAGGCAATGTTTCCCTTGATCAAACCTGTATGCAGTTGTATACAATGTGCATAGATATGTACAAACTTTTCAAGGGGACAGATGTGTGGTACTAAATTTTCCTCCCCTAAGAACATGTAAAATAGTAGCTGTGCAACTAAACTAGAAATTATAGAAAGAAATTATAGATAGAAATTATTCTATCCAGAGATAATTGATTTATATGATGAGAAATTATATGGAGAGCAATTCTAAAATGCCTGCACAGAGCATTCAGTAAGCACACCCATGTATACTTCACCTGGTCTCCGGCTGCATTTCTAAAGGACTGTTGGTATCCCACATATTGTTCTGTGGCTTACGTGGCAATCTCATGCAGATGTTTCTTAGAGCATTTAAAATCGTTCTCATAATCAATATTTGGGTATGTGAAACATTTTTTGAAGTGTCATGCATAAGTGGAGGTAGATACAGGCATTGTGTGCGTCTGGAAAGATGAGAGCTCTAGGGCTAAACAACATACTAGGTTTGAGGTTTTGAGGCAGAAAGTGGTTATATCTATGAAAAGCATGGGAGGAAATCTAGAGTGCTGAAGGTGGGTTTCAAGGTGGACCTCTTGTTCTGTCTGGTTGTCAGTAGATGTTCTGTGGCTCTGAACACTGCCACTAAGAGACAGAGTGTAGAACTACGAGGGTAAGTATAGAAATAAATGTAGATTCATTTTTTTTTTACCAGGGTAGAAAAATGTATCTAACCTTCAAAAAAAGTTTAATTTAACAAATATGTTGTTTCTTTTGTGTATGGATGGCTCTGCCATAGACATTTTAGCATTGCTGCTTGGAATGCTTAACTTTAGAAAGGAGCTGCCAGGGAATTTGCAGTTAGTGCCTTGTCTTCCTGTGCAACGCACAGGAAGATGCTCACATCTGAGAAGCTGGTTTACAAAAACAGGGTTAGTATGAGTTTTTTCACTGATTCAGGCAGATAAGAGATTATTTTCTTTGTTGCAGCGCCAGCTCAGTAGAACAGCACAGTTCAAGGAGTTATAACAGATATCTCCTGATGATGCCTACTGGAATGAATGAATGAAGAATCTTGTTTACAAGATGACTGTTAAAGCCCAGAACAATCACCGCAGTACTATGTAAAGTAGATAAAGAAGAAAGAAATACTAAAGAGTATTAAACACCTTTCTTTAGGTGGCATGAATGTCCTCACTTGGATTCATAGCTCTAAGTGCAGTGTTGGACAGTTATTTAACAAGTTCATTTAAAAAGTTTATGTGTGTGTGTAGTTAAACAGTACTGGTATTTCCTTTGAAAAATTAACTACAGCATAGGCTGCTGCCGCCTCTTTCAATGCCTTTTAATTCAGGTTTTAGACTGCTATTCTGAGTGCGTAGGCTGCAGGTTCTTTTTCTGCTTGAAGAAATTTGAGATTTTCATGAGTCCATAACATCTCCTGCCACAGTGAGTGGTCTTGAAGGTGTTCCAGTACAGAGCAAATAATTAAATATACATTTACTAATAGCAAGGTTGACTCTGCAGAGAACAAACATCTTTATGAGAGAAGATCTGGATTACAAACCTTTGTCATATACTCTTGCCATTTTGGACATATATTAGTTGAAATGGAGATTTTATCACATAGAGGTTTCCGGGGGGACTGCATGAGGCATGAGGGAACAAAACCAAGGCATTTTTTATTTTATGGGAAGACGGTTGAGATTAGGTGAAGAGAAGCTGAAGCATTTGAAACATTCTTGAACATTTTTTGAGAAGAACTCCTAAATACCTATAAGAATTTAAAAACTACAAATGAAGGACCTCTGTTAACCTCTTCAAAGTTATGCTGCAGTACAGGAAGATGAGTATTGAGCGCCTACAAGCTGGAGGTGGGTGCCAAGAGCAAGAGCTAAATAAGTAATCCCCTTTCAAGAGCCTTCAAGAATATTCTATGATCAAGGCATGTTCCTAACCTTTACTATATTTAATCCAAACTAATCTGCCATGTTTATATAGTATGCTTTAGATTAAGAACATTTTCAAATATTTTTCCAACTTGGAGACAAAATCTCTCTTTGCCTCAATTCCATGTCTACAAGTAAGAATGGTAATATAGGTACATTTAGTTCATTTCAGACTGCAAACTCATGTTATATTTAACTGATGATTCATTCAATCCTTTCTTTTATTTTGTAAGAATAATTGTCCTTTTCCATTACATATTTGTCTCCTGTTTTACCAAAGCTCTGTCTTCCATTTGGAGACTTTGTAACTTTAAGATGTTGAAGAACTTACTGAAATACCAGATTTTAGCATTGTTGCATTCAATTATTGCATTAAACTTTTTTTTTAAAGCTATACTTGACCTTAATTCTCTGTGAAGAGAAACTTTGTTGTGTTTGAGTGCCAGCAGTCACGTGGGTAATATTTAGATTGATTCCAAACCAAGAGGCACAGTAGCTTTGAATGCTGTCTTGCAGTTTTCATCACCATTATGTGATTCAGGCATAACAGTTTTGGGAAACAAATATAGTTTTAATGTAGTGAAATTGACAAAAGAGCTGTGGGAGGAAATTAAATTTTCCTTCTGTACTGCAAATGGCAAATGAAAAAAAGTCATCTCCCCAGGCTTGCTACGTGTATAAAGAACTGCAAAATTTGGCAGTGTTTGCAAGATTTTATGAACTTCTGGCCTTATATTTTTAGGACTGAGCAATTTAAGACGGACTTTTGAAAGCTTAAAAGGCAATTATTAAGGGTTTGTAATGGAGTGTCTTCAAGTAAGATGGTTCACCCCCAATGGAACTGGTGGGGTCATCATGTAATCATGAAAGAGAGAATAGAGACCTAGTCAGTGATCTCTTGCACTTGGGAGAAACCCCCAGTTAGATTTTCCTGGGAAGCAACCAAAACTGGAAGGAAGGAAGGAAGGAAGGAAGGAAGGAAGGAAGGAAGGAAGGAAGGAAAGAGGGAAGGAAGGGAAGAAAGAAAAGAGGGGAGGGAAGGAGGGGAGGAAAAGAAAAGGAAGGAAGGAAGGAAGGAAGGAAGGAAGGAAGGAAGGAAGGAAGGAAGGAAGGAAGGAAGGAAGGAAGGAAGGAAGGAAGGAAGGAAGGAAGGAAGGAAGGAAGGAAGGAAGGAAGGAAGGAAGGAAGGAAGGAAGGAAGGAAGGAAGGAAGGAAGGAAGGAAGGAAGGAAGGAAGGAAGGAAGGAAGGAAGGAAGGAAGGAAGGAAGGAAGGAAGGAAGGAAGGAAACAGCAAAGTAAATGACAAAACAACACAGGTGTGGTTACTTTGGGAGCCAAAGAAAGCAAACTATAAATTATATACATAAATTGGAAAACTTAAATATACATGTTACATGATACAAAACAAGAAACAGAGGCCTTTTTAGCTTTCAAACTATAAAAAAATAAACTGAAATCTACTATTACAATATGTATAAGATTTCTATATTATTCTTTCCCTTTCAGATATGACCCTTTTCCTTTGTGAAATTAAAGTATAATAAAGAAGTAACTAATATATCATCCTATAGATTTTGTTACTGCATTCTAAGTGAAGATTATTTGTAGGGATTCTGTGTGTCCCACATCGTAATTAGATTGTTCTCATAATCATAAATAAGGATAACATTTGGCGTCCCACCTCATCTGTCACACTGACACTTAAATAGTAGCACATTATGCCAAGCAGACCTGGAGTGAGTTTTCCTACAGGCAGAGGTTGTAAAGTAAGCAGCAAAGACAGATCTGTACAAAGAACTGAGGAACTTCATGATGAGGAAGGATGAGGAACAGCCACTTGAACAGGTGTTATTTTACAGACAATAAATGCTGGTGAGATTAGACACCAGCAACACAGAGGAAGGCAAGGTGAGGTGAAGTGAGGTGAGGACAGGAAGGCAAGGCAAGGCGAGGCAAGGTGTCCTC
>NW_010544117.1:6229-9225 GCF_000687285.1 Phaethon lepturus | reverse complement strand
TTCTAGGAGGATCTGTTCCATGACCTTCCCATAAGGGTGATCTGCACAAACAGCAGTAGCTAAACCTTGTATGTTGTTGTAGGGTTACAGGGAAAATTGGAGTAAACTATCAAAGGGAAGCATGATTTTTTTATTTTTATAAAGTTGATTTAATAAATCATATATATCTTTACTAGCTTTTCATTATTATTATGGATTTTTTTTTAGGAATGCAAGGAAAAAGATGAAGCCAGACTCCTTTCTGGACAGTGATGAAAGCAACATTCAGTTTGAGAAATCTTCAAAAAAACCAAAAATTATACCTGATGAGCAAGCAAATGGGGTGTACGGTCTTGTTATCACCGGCCACAGCCTGGTAAGGAAGGTTCAGAGTCATGTTAGGGTTCAGTTCTCTGGAGAATTTAATGTGATAGGGACATACTGGAAGTCTGAAAATGCTTTAAAAATTTAGCTCTAGAGGAATGGAATTTATTTTTCCTAATTGAAGATCAGGTTCAGTGGTTTTCTGAGACATTAAAGGTGATGGGCAAGGTTTCAGAAGAGTGGAACAGGGAAGAGCTGGCCCTGATGTTAGGTGAACAGGAGGGGTAGAGTAGCTGGATTAATTTTCATTTCCAGAAAGATACTAGAAAAATAATCAGGCAGCTTATGTATGCAGCAAGAAGATAATGTCAGACATGGGTTTCAAGTATGCCAAGAACATATTCTACTAAATATATCTGATAACAGATTTTTTTTTTCATTTAACAGATAGGATATATATCTTATAACTTAACTAATAAATTGTTTCATGCTCTCTCCCATGATGTTCTTCCAAGCAAACTGAAGTAATAAGGACTAGATGAAATTGTTAGGTGACAGATGCAAGACTGCTTGGCATGTATGGCTCTTAAGGGCTCAGTGTTGACCTAAAACAACAGTTAAGTGGCATCTGCAGAGGGCTATCCCATATGTACTTGATATTCAGTGTTTTAATTAACTGCTTAAAAAGAGAGCAGATAACACCAGGATGGAAGAAACTGCAGGCATGGTGGAGTTAATTATTAGATTTGAAAACCATTTTAGCAAATTGGAGAAATACTTTGAAAAAATGGAGAATGCAGTTCAGTAAGAACAAATGCCTTGTTCTCCACTTTCACATATTTGACTACACACATACGACATCAAAGATATGTATGTAAGAGCATCACCTGTATGACTTGTGAAGAAAGCCTCCTGCTTCATTTGGCATTGGTAAAGTTTTAGCTGAAATAATTCAACATATTTGGGCCATTTTCTTTGAGACAATTTAGACCAGCTAGAGAGAGTACCAAGAAAATTCTAAGAGTGGTCATGCATGATCTGGAAAGCGTAGGGGAAAACTGAGAGTTAGGATTTCTTAGCCTAGAGAAAATTGATCAGTCTTGGTAATATCTCTTCAAATAATAACAGGTAAGCAAAGTAATGGAATTAAACTGAGACAAGAGAGTTTTGGATTAGTTGTCTTCCTGGTGAGGTAATTGTAATAGTGCTGATACTGTCCCGCTCAAACACAGCATCAGTTCAGTGCCGTATCCCTACGTGCAGGTGGGTGGGATGGCAGCACTGGGACTGTGCACACACGTGGTCTTGCTTAAACATGGCGAATGAACAGAAGCATAACAGCATCTGTAGCGGCATCATCATACAACTAGCTGATTTGTGTGCAGAACCATTAATAGATCTAATACGTAATAACATTTTCCTAGTGCTGCGCAGCGAGAGCGTTGTGGCAAAAGCCATCTCTAACGGCAGTGACCAGCCTGTACTAAAGCTAAACCATGAAAAGGTCTCTCTTGTTGAGCAATGCTGCCGGAGGGCAGCGGGGGTGCTGGTGACTCACAGCTCTCTGTCAAGACCAAAGAGTATCTGGGCTAAGGATTGTTAGCAGAAAGGGCAATGGGCCTGCTGCAATGGCTCTGAGGGGAGAGGGCCCTGTAGGTTCCTTCCATGCGTGTCTGCTGAGAAGACGCATCAAAGGACAGAGCCGAAAAGCACAATCTGAAAGAAATATGAAAAGCTAACACTGCTCCCTTCCTCCCGCGCAAAGCTGGATGTGTCCAGACATCCAATTACCTCTGTGTGTCCCGAACAGAAATAACATGGCTGACTGACTTAAAAGGCCAGCGCTCACTGCCTTCTCCCCGGCTTTGTGTTTTGCTTTGTCATGCCCACCTGAGCTCAGCTTTTCCCATGTTTTTTTTTTTTTAATTAAGTGCTCCCAAATTGAAATCTCTTCTATTTACACCACAGATCTCCCAGAGCTTAAAAAACAAACCAAGACGGATGAGCAGAGACTCTCTCGCACGGAGATAGGCAAGGTTGTCTCAGGCCCAGCAGCAGCTTCGTTAAATTACTGCTGTTCGACAGTTGTTTGACACTTCTGCCACGCTGTCAGGTTACATCAGCCAGAGCAGATGTTGTGCAAATCCAGATGTGGCACACCCATGGCGCAAGCTCGTCGGCGTACTCTGCCTGGCGTGAAGCTGCGCCACACGGATGCTCCCTGCAAAATGAAGGGATGGATTCACCTGGGGTGTCTCATACCTTCCTTCTGCCAAAGGGAAGAACCAGCTCCGTTCTCACTTTCTTCCTGCTGCCGCCTCGTTGTCAGGCCACGAGTCGCTGCTAGTCTGACCCTAACACCCCCTTTGCTCCTTCTTCGCAGGCTTACGCGCTGGAAGGGAATCTGGAGCTGGAGCTGGTGAGAGCCGCCTGCATGTGCAAAGTGGTGATCTGCTGCCGGGTGACTCCGCTGCAGAAAGCCCAGGTGGTGGAGCTGGTGAAGAAGTACAAGAAGGCTGTGACCCTGGCAATTGGAGATGGCGCCAACGACGTCAGCATGATCAAAAGTGAGTGGTGGCTGACAGCCGGCATGCTCTAGCAAATGGACTTGCTGCCATATTAGCTACCTGAGGTGGCCTAGAAGCAGGAACATGTATCCGAGTGCCTTTTGTACCACCTTCTCTGGTGGCTGT
>NW_010544117.1:0-5939 GCF_000687285.1 Phaethon lepturus | reverse complement strand
TATGACAGTGGGGTTGGACCAGAGGGTCTTTGAAGGTTCCTTCCAACCCAAACTATCCTATGATTCTATGATTCTATAGGCTACTTGTGTCTCCTGCCTTCCAGGACACACAGGAAGGCCCTTTGCTGTGCTCCCACCGCGGTGACACCAGGAAGCTAAGGCTGCACTTATTGCCTATTTCTGTGTTTCTACCTTAGAATAGACAAAAGCCCACCGGGGCTGTGACACATCCACCTGTGTGTCTGCGTGGCCACCATCACAAGGGCAGTACAAAGAACAAACAAGTTTGTTTCAGAGAGAGCCTGTCTGCAATGCAGAAAGAAAATCTTAATGCCTGTAAATGGTCTGCATAATGTTACATGAATTTTTTTAACACTTCCATGTGGTAGGCCCACTTGTCAGCTATCTCACTTGTGTCATAAAACATGGGCTTCTAGGCCTCTTCATCCTTCAGCATCATTTGATTACCTCAAGTGAATTTATGGAAAAAAAAAATCCCCTAACTAGGTATAATTAAATTAAGATTATTCAGAAGGGCCTATTGCTAATCCTCCTTGTGTTAATTTGCAAGAATTGATTAACTGGAGCCTTTTAATTAAGAAAGAAAAGGCTAAGTAGGGAGCTTCAAGAGAGATAAGTCAGGCAGTCAGGAAAGAAAGGATAAGAAATGCAAGTTAAAGTGTACATGATAATTAGAGACTAACCCACCCCCAGACACAAGAGGGTTGGGACTTCGGGATTTTATCAATTCACTGTTCCATGGAAACCTCTGAAGCTAACCAACATCCAGCCATCAAGATTGTTCTCATTAGTTAAAGATGTATAATTAACTGCCACATTAAACTTATGTCCATGTTTAATAAACCCAAGTTGCTATTAAAAAAGACGTGACTCTTCTATCTAATTATTTGATTGAAGTAGTAAAGCCCAGGAAATGTAAAAAAGGCTACAGTCTGCCTTGTAGCACTGTGTCTGAAAAATCCATAGGGAGTTTCAAGATTTTGCTTGTCTGGAGTGATGTTTTAAGGCTGCTGGAAGGACATGCATGCATGTAAATATAAGTCACATGGCAATATAAATTAAAGTTATTTTTTCATAACAGCAGCTGTTATGAACAACCGCATTTTTTCATACCAGCAGCTGTTATGAACAACAGCATTTATGCTGTTGAAAACGTCGAGAAAGAAAACATGAATTGTCACTCAGGGTGTAATTTCATTCAAATAATAAAAACCCAGTTACTGGAAATGTAGCACCACAGCCAAAATCATAATGCCACTGAAAGAATTAGTGCCCCAACATCTTTTTATTTTTTTTAAAAATAACTTCACATATGACTTTTTATGAAGGCTGGGAGTGAATTAATACACTGTTTCATTTTAAAAATGGGGTAATCAAAACGCTCACTGTAATGACATGATCAATAACCTTCTTGTTGCAGCTGCCCACATTGGGGTTGGTATCAGTGGCCAGGAGGGGATGCAGGCGGTCTTGTCCAGTGACTTTTCCTTTGCACAGTTCCGTTACCTGCAGCGCCTGCTCTTAGTCCATGGCCGGTGGTCCTACATCCGCATGTGCAAGTTCCTCAAATACTTCTTCTATAAGAATTTTGCCTTCACATTAGTGCACTTCTGGTATGGCTTCTTCTCTGGCTTCTCAGCCCAGGTAGGTCCAGCTTCTGTTTTCTCATGGTCATGTCTAGCATTTTCAAGTAAAGTATCTGGAAAAGTTTTAAAAGGAAATAAACTAAGCCATTCCTTCCCGCCCATTTACTGAACAGCACACATGTCTGTCTTCTTCAGCTGTCTGAGTAAAAAGCAGATACTGTTCCATTCATTGTGCTGCTGATAGAGGACAGATGCCTGAAGACATTTAGGTGCAACTGTGAAGTACATCGGTACCTAACGTGATTTTCAATAGTGTTCAAACTGACTACAGCCATGAAATAAAGATACAGATTACACACATGTCTGACCAGTCTGTCACAGATCTGTGTAAGACCTATGCTTGCCCTATTAGCACATCTGAAGCAATCAGTCTAACCCCAGGTGTGCTTCAGCAGCCTGCAAGAGGAGCAAATCTCCTGCAGCAAAAAATCTGGTGTTACCTGAAGACAAACCAATCCCCAACCCAGGCCCTGGGAAGCACAGAGAGCATGCAAGTGTTAGCCCAGGGGCTGAGGGTGCAAGGGTGCAGGCAGGGCAGTTGCCGTCTGCCCCTGCCCACTGGCTGCCCGCTGCGGGGCACCACTCCGTGGTGCCAAGGGTCAGATCCATCTCTGGCTGTGGCCGGTGGTGGGTGCTGAGCAAACAGGGCTAGCATAACATGATCCCTCCGCTGTCTATTCCCACAGCTTATGGTAATGAGCTGTTTAGGGCTGCTGAGCTCGAGTGACCTTATACTTTTGGCCTCAGTAGCATCTCAAACCAAGATGTTGCAGTATTTGATTGTAGATACTTTTGAAGAGAAGGAAAAGGCAGCCTTTTGTTAATTTCATGCTCTGACTTTTTTTTTTTTAGACTGTCTATGATGAGTGGTTCATTACGCTTTACAATTTGGTGTATACCTCTCTCCCAGTGCTAGGAATGAGCCTCTTCGATCAGGTACTCTTTCTGTCACCACTTGGATTTTTATAGGGGTTTTATCTCCAGGTTCTTTGAGCTGGTTCCATGAAGAAAAAGCAGCTGACTTTTTGGCTAGTTATTGTGGTAGCTCCTAAAATAGTTTCCTGCCAATGAGACCTGAGAACAGAAAAAAAGGATGCACCAGGGAGGAGATGGTGTATTAGCTTGATTTGCCCTGTGGATTTCAGTGCATGACGAGACTTTTGGGTTAGATTGCTGACTATAGTAAAAGCTGCCACTGCAACATTCCCCTGAAGTAGTCACATCTTACTAGCTGTGTTCCTGAAGCCTGACAAGTTATTTTTTAAAGACCACACAGAACAATAAATGAACTAGAAATCTGAAGCCAGGTTTTCCAAGTTCAGCCTTCTAGTGGGAGTCTTTCTGTAGTAATTTCACATACATATTTTTACCTTATATGCTATTACTGTTCAGCAAGACATAGGAGCAATACAGCTGCTCCTATATGCCTTTTGCAAGTTAAATATGTAGGAACTGGTTACTCTGCAATGGTTCACAGTGTTCAGCTCTGGACTCTTAAGGGATCAAAGTCAGACAGCCTTGCCTGTGTGTGGACCCAGTGGATGTACTTTCTATTCCTTAGCTTCCAGACAACTCCCAGGAGAGGAGACCATGCAGCCTGCTTAAGATGAAGTGTACCTTTCTTTTTTTTCTTTGCAGCACTTGCCAGCTTTCTCAGCACAAGAAAGGTGAAATTCAACACCAAAAATATGTCTAGGTGATCTTGGGATGTGTCACGCTTGTCAGCACAACTGAGTAGATTGTGTGCTAAGACTTTTCTCATGAAAATGCATGTCACGGGGACATGGCAAACCTAAATGGTCTTGTGTGGTTGGTTGGGTGGTGTCAGCAAATCTGACCATCTCCTGTGTACTTTCAGGATGTGGATGATCGTTGGAGTATGCTGTTTCCTCAGCTATATGTGCCTGGCCAGCAAAACCTCTATTTTAACAAAATGGTGTTTATCAAATGCATGTTGCAAGGGATCTACAGTTCCCTCATTCTATTCTTCATACCCTACGGCGCCATGTACAATACAGTGAGAAGTGATGGGAAGGCCATTGCTGACTACCAGTCTTTTGCACTGATGGCCCAGACCTGTTTATTGATTGTGGTGTCCGTACAGGTAAGCCATCCCAGGTAACATTTTTTAGGAATTAGTTGTTGCTTTATGAAGGCAGCATCTGGAGGGCCACTCAGGATCTTGATAGCATTGTATTTGCTGCTGCATCTTGCATTATTGCAAAAAAAAAAGTCTCTTGACATCAGGTGACTCTCCTCAGTTCAACAGAAAACAGATTTGTATGTTATGGAAGATCGGGATGACAGGAAAGCATTTAAGTTTAAAGTCATAGCAGATAAAACAGTTAAGGCTGGGAGTAGAGAAGGACTAATTTCACTTTTATGGGATGAGTTTGAAGCATGGGATTGTCTGTCTGCTATCAGGCAGTTATTTATAGGGTCTCCATCATGAGGCTGTCTCTGTAGCCTGGCCCCATGCATGATGCAGATAGTAGAACTGCACTTGCTGGAAGAAATAGTTAAGACTTGGGTGGTGCAAAATTCAGATGGTACTAGCAGGATGAAAGAAATTTCTTAAAAGAAAAGCCAATCAACCATACCTCCCTAGATAATGGTTTCTGCTGTCTGAGGTCTTGTGGGGTCCTTCAAAATTTCCATGTGAGATCAGAGCTTGGGGGTGAGGACATAAGCATAGCTCATTTGAACTTAGTATCCTGTGTCCAGTACTGGCCACTGGTGAATGCTTGAGAAGACTGCAACAGGGCAAATATAGTAATGCTTGCCTTAAATGGTGTCCTAGCATCCTATGATCTGTGGCTTGGTATTTCTTGAGACTTGAATGAATAACAGCCTTGGGAGCAGGGGTACAAAGAAAAGGAGAAGTTCTCTAGCTGTGTTCAGCACAGATTTGCTAAATAATTCAGGCACTGACACTGGCTGTATTGCTCCATTCTTTCAGATTGGTTTGGACACCTCTTACTGGACAGTTGTGAACCAGTTCTTCATCTGGGGCAGCCTTTCTGTTTACTTTGCTATCACCTTCACCATGTATAGTGATGGCATGTACCTGATCTTCACAGCCTCCTTTCCATTTGTTGGTAAGCCTTCAGACACATCTGGATTGCACTCAAAATGGGCATACAGCAGGGCTTAAATCTGTCAAGTATTTCTAGTACATGTTATTGCCTCTCTAGAGGCAATAGAAGAATATATTGACTGTCTTTTCTACAAAACATGCCAGGGTATTTCTAAGGGCTGCTGGGAATGCTTATTTTGAATCCCATCCATCTAGGTGAACATGTGCCAAATTCACTTCCTTGCATAAGAAGGCACATTCATATGCAGCCACAGGAATGATCCTTTAAATAAACCTACTAAGCTGACTGGAATGCTTTCTGCTGCTCTTTTATATTCTGTTTACAGGTGTCCAATTCTTACAGATATCTAAGGAGCATTTTGTTTGCAGAAGGATGCATGTTCTTTCGTAAATAAGTTAACATGTTGGTATAGGAAAGCATAAAAGTACAATATCCAGTTAGACATGAGAAAAAAGCAATGTGATTATGGTGACCCTTCAGCCAGGTTAAATGGCAAATTCCCAACAAAAAAAATTTCCAGTGATGACCAGGTCTTTGGAGTTACTCTACATAATATTATCTGCTGGAAAAGTAGCACGGCGAGTGGTAGGCAGTCCAGGAGACCCCTGGAGTACATGGAGGGTAACTTCCTGTGCCAAGTAATAGACAGTCCTACCATAGGGGATACCATACTGGACCTGTTGGAGCTGAACTTGGCAAGGGGTGCAAAGAATAAGAAGAAGGGGGTCTACAGGTATGTCAGCCAGAAAACAAAGGTCAAAGAAAGCAAGACTGGCAAACTAGCAACAACAGATGAGGAGAAGACTGAGGTACTGACTGACATCTTTGCTTCAGTCTTCACTGGCAGTCTCTCTTCCCACACCTCTTGAGGCCTACAAAATGGGGACTGGAGGAACAAAGTCCCTCTCACTGTAAGAAAAGATCAGGTTCATGACCACCAGAGAAACCTGAACATACACATTACCTGATGAGATGCATCCCAGAGTCCTGAGGGAAATGGCTGATGTAGTTGCCAAGCCACTCTCCATGACAGTTGAAAAGTCCTGGCAGTCAGAAGACCCTGGAGACTAGAAAAATGGGAAAACTGCACCCACCTTTAAAAAGAGTAGCAAGAAGACCTTGGGAACTACCAACATGTCAGCTTCACCTCTGTGCCTGGGAAGACCATGGAACA
>NW_010544116.1:205215-222217 GCF_000687285.1 Phaethon lepturus | reverse complement strand
GGACAGAGCCTGCCACAGACAAGGTGCTGCCATCACCAGGACCCACAAACAGGACCCAGATCACACAGCAGCATCAACAACCACGTCCTCTCCTCCTCTGGGGCTGGCACAGTCAGGAGGTCACTGCTGCAGGCACACACGGATGGCACTCTCAGGGCTCACAAGCACAAGGACACTCGCAGGTCCCCCTCTGTCCTGGGGGGACAGCCCTTCTGTCCCACTCTACCTCTGCCTGGATCCCAGCTCTCTGACCCACCCCATGGCTCCCTGGCTGGTCCTGCTCAGTGCTTGTCCTCACTCATGCATTCATCCCACAGGCACCCCACAATGGCAAGTCCCTCGGCATGGACCCCCCACCCACCTGCTACCCCCACCCAGATGATACCTGATGCCCAAGGGTCTCCTGCTTGCTGGCTGGTCCAGATTGAATTTTGCTGGTGAATCCACATGCGCAGCCCCCACACGCCAAGGCTGGGGGAAGGTACAAACCCTTGCTCCCGAGCAGCTAGCACCAGGCACACAGGCCGTGTCCAGCCACCAGCACTGAGCCCCTCAGTCACACTGGTCACCCTTGCAGCTGGTTTTGGGGACTCACACCATTCCCATCCCTGTGGCTGGAGCTGAGAGCCCCCACTGGCTCCAGTGGCTGCACCGGGACCCCACTGGCTCCAGTGGCTGACACCACAGGCCAGGGGCACCTACACTCCCGGTCTGACTCCAGTAGCTGGAACCCAGCCCACTCCCACCAGTCCCTCCAGTAGCTGGCACTTGGGCCCTGCAGCGCGCGCACACGCTGGGTAGACAAGTTGATGCACAGGGAGGCAGCTAAGAAAGGATTTAGTAAGAAGTTTCAGGATGACAGGACAGGCGGTCAGGGACAAAGTTCAGCCAGACAAGCGCACTGACCAACCCCATTCGGTACCCAACCAGTCCCTGTTATACCCCCTTCTGCCTACCCACCTTGCTCCTTCCGGCTCCCCTTCCCCTGCAGAGCCCCCATGGGTTTGTACGGGTCTGTCCATTCCCACACCCCTCCCAGCCTGTGACTGGGTGCCCCTGGTTCACAGTCGCACCAGTGGCAAAGTCCAGGCTGATCTTCCTGGAAGTGTTCCTGTAGCTTCCCCACAGCCCAGCAATTAGTGTGAGTGGTGAGCTTTGTTTCTCGTCATTGTCTCCATGCTTGTTTCGTCAGGTCTGTGTCGCTGTATGGTTTGTTTCTCATTTCCCATTTTTTCACATAATTTGTCAATTTACAAGGTTCTGGAACAGATAACCTCACTGGAAAAGCACTCTCACACGTGCTCATCAATTAGTGTGACTGACCAGGTCTGGTTCCCATCACCACCTCCCTTATCATTTGTCGGTCAGGTTTGTGACCCTGCATGTTCCTGTTTATGGCTTCTTCTTCTTCTTTCCGTCACTGCGCAGAAAAAAGGCTAGATGTCTTTCAAGAAGCAGACAGTGTCCTTCCACAAACCCTTCAGAACGCCTCCTGCATGTACCTTCTTGTGGCCCTTCCAAAGCCTTCTGCCCTTGGAAAAACAGGTCCTCTCTGTCCCACTCAACTTTGAGATTTTTCTGATTTTTCTCCCTGTTACTTTCAACATGATATGATACACAAAATGGATAACACATTATACAAACTCAGAAGTGCTCCTTGTATTCAGTATCTCCATCAACACTATAGGATTCAAATAATATAGATTTAAGTTTACATTCTTTTTATGTGTTCTGCTGACAGTTTTTATCCCTAAATAGAAACATTTCCTTAGAAAATGGTCGTATTTATTTTTCTGACATCTATGTTGAATGCTCTGGTGTTAAAGATATACCTTCCTTATATTACTCTAAGCAATTAAAATTTCAAAACCACAGGAAAATTGTGGATAGGGTTAGAGGGAAGAAGATCATCTGCAACCAGTCTACAAGAAGAAATGCTCTGTAAGGTATGAAGTGCTTCAGTATTTTGATAAGAGAATCCTAATTAAAGTGTCAATCACACTCTGCAAGAATGACCTGTGAAATTATGCAACACCACAGACTCTTGTGCTGTTGGGTGAATTTTTCTTGCTGGCTTTTTCCCTTTGGGTTTTGTAGACCTATGTACCAAATCCCACTGATGTTCAATTTATCTTCAATACATTCTTCCAGTTGTGGATCTGACTTTTTATCTCTGACTTGCCGTGCACCCAATAAAAGCTTGGTAGAGTAGCTTCTTGTCTATCACCCCACCCTACCCACTGTGGCTTAGTGTTTTACAGTCAGGGTTTCAGATACTCTCCCGATTCATTTGACTTCTGGAAGAAGTTTAACACCATTCTACTTTCAGTGTTGTATAGCAGAAACCATGTTCTCATTCAGTTCTGACTGGCTTCACCAAAAGTATTTCTAAAGTAACTTGGGGGGGGCGAAGATGACCCAGTATTAAAATGTAGATGAACATCTTCTTTTACTCGATTGAACTTCGAGTGGTCAATGACCTTTAAAAGGCAAGGCAAATGTTGACTTACTGGCTGTAAAATTTTCCCACCCAAAGGTCTGTGTCTTTCCATAAAAGAAAATAAGGACATTGTGGATGTTTTTACATTGATTTTTTTACTTCAGAGTCAATCCTGGATTTTTTGCTTGTTTCATTTTCTGGGAATTTTTGCACACATAACAATTTTGCTAATGGAAGACAGAGGAGGAAACTTGATGAGATGATTCTTTTAAAGAATTTTTACAGCAATTCATCTGTCAAGTGTGGCAGATAGTTGAAAAAGGAAATTGTTTATGTTTTATGAAAGGTTTCTTATCGTAGGGAGGAAAAAAGTAGTTACGAGTCACCTAAAATGCAGACAATTATCTATTGTGGAGACTGGGTAGCAGTTTTTCAACCTTTTCCACCATGTGTCTCCCTAAAGTGCTCCAGTAGACTCCAGTAGGACAAAATTAAGGACACTGAATTTTACCCAGATTTTCAGTCACTTTAGTTACCATGTCTTCTACAGTCTCAAAAATTTGAAGCTCAACTTGAACTTTGTGTCCATTGACTATAAATTTTGCACTGGTAGGCTACTAATCTGAAGCTTGCCTGGTTGCACAACAACAGAAACTGTGTTATCTGATTGGCATTTCCTGCCCAGGCTGAAATGGGATGATTTACACACCTACATTAACACAGCACCACTAACCACCCAGGCAATTGTATCAACAGTCTCAGCAGAAGGGCTGAATGGACGAAGAAACTACTGCAAGGGGAGTCCTCCAGGTCCAGAGAGGAACATGTGGGTGCTGCAGGCAGATGTTATCTATGTCACCAATGTCTGGTCCATACCTTTTCTGTTGGAGAGCTGGAAAGTAATTTTTCCAGGCTATGAGTCTGATACCTTTCATATACATTATGCCCAGTACCAGAAAAATGCCTTTTTATGTTGCCTCCCCATTTAATGCTTTGATATTTGTTTAGCAAGTTGAAAAAATGAAGAAAAACAAAAAAACCCCTAAGTTTTCACTTTTTTCTTTTGCTACAAAGGAAAACATTTATAACGTAACTGTTTAAAAAACCCTTTAAAGCTTTATGGTTTTTGCCTAAGTTGAAAGAAACAAAGCTACTGAATATCTTTAACAGTCATATGGTTGTAAAGGGGAAAGCAGATTAGTGTTGGTTGCTGATAAACTATTTATTTAAAAACTTAAACCAAAAAAAAACAGCCTGAAACCCACAGATCCACTTCAGTGAGAAACAGAGAGAGCTGCCTGGTCAGAATTAGTCTCACAATTTGAGCAAGTTCCCCAGAAGCTGACTGTGGTTGACACTTCACGTGAAACCTGGAGTCCTGTGCAAGCATATGTGTGGACTCTGTGTCGGAGATTTTTGCTTCAGATGAAAGGTTCATTATGGGTTGGAAAAAAAGAGTTTTGCCCTTAAAGCTTATATGCACGAGTAGGACTCTAGGAAATGCAATCTCAAAATGGCTAATTGGAAGAGAATGCAGATGTTTTATTCAGTTGCAAATGCTGGCACGGCTATTTGGACGAGACACTGACAGGATTTCATTCTTTTGTGAATACAAAGCAGTGATGGAGTGAGCAGGCACTGACAGTGTTCATGGAAATAAAGCAGAGACTATGCACAAAAAGTATTCTACTGCCAATTTAGACATTTCACCACCTCAAGCTGAAATTTGCATGACAATGTAGAGCAAGAAACCATTCAGCAGCAGAGAAATAAGTGCCCCCTCAAAAACACCCACCTGCCCACATACAGACTTCGCTGTACTTCATGAGATATGCTTCTCTTCTAATCCCACTTTATGGCTCATTATGGCTCATTGTAAACCTCTCTCATATATTCTTTTCAGACTGGAAAACAAAGAAAAGCATCTTTAATATGCAGGGCCTGCTTCTGCTCCTGTTGACGTGGTTGAGTTTTTAGTAGGAGTGGAAAAAAGTTTCTGAAAAATATATTGTTGCATGGGAAATACCTGTACAGGACTGTCGACTGAACTACTCTAGCTACTGAATCAATTACACATGTAGACTAGTGTTTGATAATGAATGAGGTAGATGTGGACATATGTCGGATTTATTTCAGGCACGTTGGTTTGTACCTTTTCATTCATGCTGTCAGTCAGCTCCTCGATCACAACTTTTTGCCGTTGCAGGGAAAAGGTGAGCATACAGAACCTGCCATTTCACAAAATAGTAAGGGCATCTCTAAGGCCTTGCTATCAGATCAAAAAGGTCATGATCCCATGATACAAAACATTGGCACGCTATAAATTCACACTATTGGTTCAAATTTGTTAAAAATGTTGATGGCTTAACTTTTTGCCAACAGATTCTCCGACAGATCAGATATCACCAGTCCTGCAGCAGCTGGCACCAAGCCATCATAAGAGCATAAACAAGACATAAAGTCTATATTGGGTGATGTGGCTCATTTAACAGAAAGGCACTTTGATCCGAATCCTATTTGTATGGCTGGGTGATTTGGAAGTGCAACAGATTCAGTATTAATCACGGAACTGCAGCTTGTCTTCCTGCAGTAAAAAAACCCAAAAAAACCCACAAAGGGAGTAAATAAAATACACTCGTGTCTGGCAAGACGAACGGCACACTGCGTCTACACGGAGCTGCAGCTGGCATCTTGCTGGGCACCTCGGGAGCACATTCCCCAACAGCAGCAGCTGAGCAGCGCTGCCGATGTTGATTTGCCCCAGTTGCAGAACGTGATTGATGCCCATTCTACTCAGCGGAATCAACTTATTTGCTAATTAGTTCCTCTCTCCAGTGCATTTACAGAGCGCGTATTTGCGGTGACGTGCTTCTTGGGAATAAATTCCCATGGATTGGCTTCAATTCTTCATCACTGCTACTCGACATAAATGCAACGATCTGTCTTTGTGGCAGTATCCTCACCACCAAAGAATTGAATGCTGACTCTTCTTTAATTTCTATTTGCTGAGACACTCACAATTAATATATTGTGTTATTCGTGTTTCCCATGTATTATTGCTTACATCAGCGATAGACTCCAAGCCCCGTGAACACGACAGGGTCCTTATTTTGCAAAGGGCCATATATAAATAAACACAATCACTGCCCAGTCGAAAGTGGAAATAGAAGAGTCATTTGTCTTTGCCACATCACGGTTTCCAGACTAGAAGGTTTAGATCAAACTGACATAGTCATCTGTCACGTGGATATACCCATGCTGAAAAAATAACATGGACTGATGATAATGAGACAGAAATTCAGCAAGATTATCACATGTGGGCTGCATCAGGAGTACAAGGTGAACAGAATTGGTTCAAAGCCAAAAAATTATGGGAGTGATTTTGATGAAAGACTAGTTGTGGCACAAAATTGGATTGAGACAACAGAACAGGTGATGAGACAAAACTTTCCTCTATAAAATGTGAAACTGTAAGAGCACCCTGATGGGACAGATACAGGGTACTGCATTTTGCAAGTTAAAATAAAAGAGGAGAACAACCAGGCAAAACTGCCCATTATTTAATAAAAAAGGAAAAATAATATTTCTCTATTCTGACATTTCAAATGATATGCTTAGTTCTTAATTACTTCACTACTCTCTACTTGTATAATTACTTCTTAATTGTCAGAAAGTATACCTGGGTACGCAAACAGAATTAAACATGTCTATCTGGACTTCTGTAAGGCCTTTGACA
This sequence comes from Phaethon lepturus, assembly GCF_000687285.1. NCBI lineage: Eukaryota > Metazoa > Chordata > Aves > Phaethontiformes > Phaethontidae > Phaethon > Phaethon lepturus. Next base: position 216,041 of record NW_010544116.1, on the reverse strand, counting down.
TGGTCCGCCACAACATCCTTCTCTCTAAATTGGGGAGATATGGATTTTATAGGTGGACTGTTGCATGGATGAGGAATTGGTTGGATGGTCACACCCAGAGGGTGGTGGTCAATGGCTAAACGTCCAGATGGAGATCGATGATGAGTGGTGTCCCTCAGGGGTCTGTACTGGGACCAGCCCCCTTTAACATCTTCATCAATGACACAGACAGTGGGATCGAGGGCACCCTCAGCAAGTTTGCAGATGACACCAAGCTGAGTGGTGTGGCTGACACACCTGAGGGACAGGGTCCATCCAGAGGGACCTGGGCAAGCTCAAGAAGTGAATTCATGTGAACCTCATGAGGCTCAACAAGGTCAAGTGCAGGGTCCTGCACCTGTGTCAGGACAACCCCCGGTATCGGTAAGGGCTGGGGGATGAAGGGATGGAGAGCAGCCCCATGGAGAAGGTCTTGGGGATCCTGGGGGATGAAAAGCTGGACATGAGCCAACAATGTGTGCTCGCAGCCCAGAAGCCAACCGTGTTCTGGGCTGCCCCCAAAGCTGCATGGCCAGCAGGGCAAGGCAGGGGATTCTGCCCCTCTGCCCTGCTCTGGGGAGACCCCCCTGCAGGGCTGCGTCCAGCTCTGGAGCCCTCGGCACAGGAGAGACACGGACCTGCTGGAGCGGGGCCAGAGGAGGCCCCAGCACCGCTCCGAAGGCTGGAACAGCTCTGCTGGGAGGACAGGCTGGGAGAGCTGGGGGGGCTCAGCCTGGAGCAGAGAAGGCTCCGGGGAGACCTTCCTGCAGCTGCCAGGAATTAAAGGGGGCTTCTAAGAAAGATGGGGACAGACTTTTTAGCAGGGCCTGTAGTGATAGGACAAGGGGCGATGGTTGTAAGCTAAAAGAGGGCAGATTTAGACTAGATATAAGGAGGAAATTTTTGACAATGAGGGTGGTGAGGCACTGGCAGAAGCCACCCAGAGAGGTGGTAGATGCCCCATCCCTGGAGACATTCAAGGTTAGCTTAGATGGGGCTCTGAGCAACCTGATGTAGTTGAAGATGTCCCTGCTCATTGCAGGGGGTTGGACTAGTTGACCTTTAAAGGTCTCTTCCAACCCTAATTGTTCTATGATTCTATGATTCTAAGTATAAGGTTGTATGTAAAGTATTAACAAAATCCTAAAAGTGAGATAAGTAATATTAATTGTATTTTTCTTAAAAGAGAGTAACTGAGTCACCTTCTTTTTTGCTTTCTTGGTTTCATTATCTTAATATTTAGATTCTTATTTTCACAGGAGTTTGAATGCAAAATTAAGATCTGCATTCTGAGTTGCCTTAAGTTTATTGAAAATTCTCATTTATTATTCAAATCTTGTGTGTGATAACTGGTGATGACTAAATTAATGGGCAACTTCGCAACTAGGTATTTGGTAAAGTGCTTTGAGGAGTGTAAAATACGTTGTTCTCCAGCCACGGTGAAAATATTAACCAAACACATACCTGAAAAAATTACAATTAAATAGAAGAATTTCTGAAGCTTTTTGGGGTAATGATTGAACACAGGGTTTTTGTGATGGAAAGAATGGTCTCATATCTCCTGTCATTAGTAAAACATAGTTTATAAAGTAAAACAGTTGGTCAAATAGTAATGAGCTTTTAAGAAGAATGTCTGCTCATGGTTCAAAAAGAACCACGAGTTTCTTTTGTACAAATGCATTAATTTCAGTTTAGCAATAAAGTATCTTTTTAGTCTAAAAATACAGAAGGAAAAACTTGCAAAGTGATGACATTTTCCTACCTTTCCTGTCAAACATATAAGCATAACAACGAGTTACACTAATTTTTCTAAAATACTTGCAATATAAATAAAACAATTAGATCAGAATTTTATCTAATAGAAACTAGAATGTCTTTGCATAAAAAGTGTCCTTCTGTTTTTAAGTGAGAGATTATTCTTTCATCTTCAAGATAATGAAAGGTTAAAAGCTAAAGAAGGCCAAGCCAGGTATGAATGAGAAGATAGGTTTAGTATTTTTTTATTTTGTTTTGCTACAAATGAGACTAGGTAGCACTGAGATAGGTATGTTAAAAAGCATTTGTAGGGTTTTTTTTTCAAAATTCAGCACAGTGCCCTTTCTGGATGCGCCCGCACACACACAGACACAGAGCTATCTCTGTTCTAGAGCGGGTAAGTCCACTCCCAGTGCTTTTCTAAATAGCAAAGTAAGCGCCAGCTGCCGACGTGCAATTGAAGCGGTATCCTTCCCCGCGGGGTGGCTAACCGTGGAAATATGACCTCACTCTAGGCAGTCTTGCCTATTGTCAGTGACTGACAAGTCTATGAGTGTGATCTGCTCTTCCTTCTTTTGCAGTTACTTTTTTTTGTGTAGAGCCTCTTGATACACTTGGTAGTGGAGGCTGTAGTGACCAGTAGCCTCTGACTGTGGGCTACTACAGCAGAGGACCTTTAAGTGGGGAAAAGCATAAAAAGCTGCGTTAAATACCTGTGTGGGGAAATTAGGTTGGTTGATATTATGATGTGATATTACTAAGTGATAGAGCATTTGTTAATGGCATTGTTCTGGACAAAAGCTGAATTATTGGTAAAAATCAATATAATTGATCATTTAACTAAATAATGGAAGTATTTTTACACATAGAGTCATGCATAATATTCACCCACAGTAAACACCACTGAGGTCATATTTGTGTGGTATGAGAGATCCATTTGACCAAGTCTGTGCTGGCCTATGCCTTGTGCAATATTAAGTTACTGAATTGTGTTGTATCACATGAGCAACTCTTACATTAAGATTTACGTTACAAGTGCAGCTATGTATAGAGAAATAATCTGCTCTTGGGAATATCTTAGGAGGACAGTAATTTAAAATCCATGTACTGCCATCCTCAGGTTGCAATCCAAGGACAGGACAAAAGGTAGTAGTAGTAGAGTTTATACTGAATTTTTTAAAGAAAGAAAATAAAAATCAATGCCAAATTTTACATTTGAATTCTGAGGCAGAATATGCTGGATTTCAGAAGGGGCTGGAGGAATCTACACGGGCAAGGTGGAAAACCATCACTGTTTCTGCACGTTTCAAAGCATGGCTGCCAAAGAATCCATGCTATGAAGCACTGAAGGCTTCTAAAGAATCTGAAAAAAATCTTGCTTTCAGTCTTGACAAGACCAAAATCACTTTTCAAAATTAAATTTCCAGCTTTTCAGTTTTCAGTTCGTCTACTCTACTCAAGACATAACAGCTTGCATTTCCTTCCCACGCTTCTGATGCTGATACATCCCAGTCAGACCTCTGGCAGATAGAAAAGGGAGGAGGAACAAACTCAACATGGAAAAAGATGAGAAAATAATTAGTTTGCCATAGCTCTCCATCAGAATAGGCTTAGAATAGTGAGCAGGCAAATATTTTTACGGCGTCTTCAGACAATGATCAGGTGGACTGTTCCCTGCCAGTCAGTACTTTTACAGCTGAAAAACCAATGTGAAAAACCAATGTCTTTTAAGCCACACAATAGCTCCAGGAGTTGCCTACACTAATGCCCTAAATCTGCAACAGAAAATGAGCCTATTAATCAGTGAAAGAAAGGATTAGAGACTGTCCCGATTTTCTGCGGACGTGCATATCATTTAGCCTATTTTGTAGTGTAACTGAATAAAAGTTTATGACCCTCCAAGTTTTATTTTTTCAGAGCCCCAATTAAAGGGCTGTGATATTCTGGTGGCTTGATCCAGAAAATAGATAGTCTCTACTGCTGACAGCTAGCAAATGATCTACCAGATGCTTGGGATCTGCAACTACGGAGCCCGGCCATGATTTTAGAGTGAAGAATTAAAATCTCTTCCCTTCAGCAGCTAAGAAATGCCTCATTAGTGCTATAAAGGAAGAACTGAAGACACATCACTACTATAAATAGTGCTCTACATCTCTCGTTAGCTCAAGTCATTAATAGCCTTAGGAAGGAATGAATTGCCAGACTGATAGATATGTCTGGCATATGTCCTCAGAACCCGGTGACATGGGTGGTTCACAAATGTTCTCCCCGTTTTTCATGTGGCCTGGGTCTTCTCCTAAACTCCCTCCCAAAAGTCAAAAAGGCTTTTTTTCAAAAGTGAATGCGGACTCCTAACTTACAAAAAGGGAGATTCTTGAGCAGAACAAAATCAGCTGTTCCCATGGTTATGTTTTATTTCAGTTATGAAAAACATTACCTACGCAACGGTTCTATTCTGGTAGTATTTGTGCCCAAATGGGTACTTTCCAGATTTCCTCTCCCAAGCCTTATGCTAAAATTTCCTTGACAAATATTGAGCTGAAATTTCAGGAGGATTTTGTTCTTTTAAAAATAAAGTCTTAATTAGCAATGAAATAATAATCTTTGGGTCCCTAATAGACCTATCTTTCCCTTTCAGAGAAAACCATGGTGGAACAGCTACATGTCATGCTTGATTTTAATGCCAGTGCTTCCAGATTTTTAATATCCTGTGTCAGGATACTCCTTTTCAAGGACAATTACAATATTTAATCCTACTCGCTTATTTAATTGGGGGGAAACGTGTGGTCTCTCAGTAACTTTTAATGTATCCTAGTTGAAAAGTAATATTTTTAGTTTATTTGCAAGAGTATCATTTAACTATTAAGTCCTCCCCGAGTGTGTATTTTATGCATGACATGCATCTCACCTACAGTAAGATATAAAAAGGGTATAACCTCTTTTCTCCACAAAAAAAGGTATATCTACTATAACTTACAACAGATCATTATACTGTTTATATGATGGTGTTGCCTAAAACACAGCAAGAAGATGGTTTCTTGAAAACTGTCTGAAAGGAATTAAAAATTTCAGACATGTTTTTGAAGGGGTTTAATTTTAAAACTTTCCTTTTATTGTGGAATTAGAAAGTAAACAACACAAATTCTTATTTCTAAGCATCCAGCTCCAAGTAAACATCATAGATTGTCTAATGCACTCAGTGTTGACTAAATTGGTAAGGAAATAAATATTGTTGTGGAAATTTTAAATGAGGTGGTTTATGTTACTCCAACTAACACCCTCTTCTGCAGGAGAAAATGTTTTACTTCTTCTAAGTGTAACATAACAATAACCTTGTGCACCTAAAGTGTAATGTGCACTTTTGCTTTTAATAGCTATAATCCATAGATTTTTGGCATCCTGTTTTGTTTATGAAGTCTATTATTAGGCAAAAGGTTAACAAAAATATGACCTACTGCTCACTCCTTGGGAAAAGCACAGCTTCAGCATTTTAATAGGTTATAATCTAATTTATATATCAACAGAAATATTTTAGGATCAATTCACAGAAGAAATGGCTCCAATCAACTGATGTACATGTTCTATGTTGAATTTATGATATTCAGACAGCTTCTCAGTTTCGTTCATTCTGATCCAAATTTGAAGTATTAACTCAGATCCTACTTGAAGCCGGTGGACGTTTTGCCAGGCTAACAGCGGAGCTGAGATAATTAAGGACTTTGGGATTTGGCCTGTGTTGAGAGATTACATGGATGAAAACCCTGAAAGGACAAATCCCCTACTTAGCTCTTTCTGAGCCAGTATTATGTGGTTTGGCCCATACTGTAATTTTTTTTTTTTTTAAATGTCAAAGCCCAGGTTCAAGTCTAAAGAAATCCAGAAAGATGAAGGCAGAGGCTGAAGTGTTTTCCACTGGACTTCAGTGAGCCTTGGGCTTTTGGGGCAGTAAAGCATAACAGATTCTTTCCCAGCCAGACCTTCCATTTCTGTGTTTTATACTGATCCACACAGCTTTAAAAGCCAGCCCAAAAATTTGGTTTCCAATGACTTCCCTGGAAGTCTTCCCCTTATTTTGTGAGAATGAACAATTTACGACGTTTGAGTTGAAATGGTTTCTTGACTCTCATTTTCATTTGTCTATGGAAATGTGATCTAAAGTTCTAAAATGAAACATCCATAGCTGAACAAAGCAACTATTGTTTTTCACAGAGAAATGGTGGAACCACTTAGTCATAGATGAATTCATAAGTAAACTTCAAACTGCAGTGTGTTTATGTATCATATCTCACTAACAGACATTTTGTCAGTGATTTATAACCAGCAAATACTACATCAGAGCATGCCTACCATCCATAATTATTTTTATAAAATACAGAGGATTTACTAGATTGGCAGGAACATTTGTTTTCTCTCTTTGAATAAAATGCCTATACTGACATAATCATTCAACAGATTCATTTTCACCAAATGGCTTTGAACCCAGAGTACTTGTAAACTTGAAAATATTTGAGAATTAACATTTTAACAGGTAAAGATTGCCTTCTCAAAGTTAGTAGAACACCTAATTATAGGAAAAGTTACAGAGTTCCTTATTCCCAAAGGGATTTTTGTTACTGTAGGTCAGTGAATGTAAAGGAATATTTCATGTGGGAGAAAGACATAAACCACTTACACTTCTATGTTTATCAGCAAATGTTAAAACCTACATATCAGGGTCTATTATTACCAATTTATGTCACCGTAAATTTATTGACTCGAGAAGCAACTCCACCAGTTTTCAACAGAGTAATGAATAAAAAGTGGGACATTGACATTTTCTGCTTTAGTTTTCTTTCTTCTTCAACTGTTCTGTGCATGATTTGCATCAAAATATCCAAGGGTATCAGAAGATAAAACAAATAAGCAAAGTCCGCTGCAAAAGCTGATAACCTAAATGCATTTCATTCAAAACCCCTTTGTACTAAGCCCACTCCAGAAAGCAGGAATTCAAGGAAGGTTACTTGAAAGTAAGTGAAGTAAAACCTTAGGTGAAAGTAAGTTGATGCTGATACAGTGACCGGGAAAAGTGTAACAAAACCGTGTATCAGATTAAGACACTGTTCAATAAATCCATCACACAGTCTCACACTGTGTCTGCAAGACTGTCTGCAAGGTGCAAAAGCGACCAAACTGAAACCGTGCAGAGCTCTAGCTCCGTCTCCGACAATAACCAGCAGCAGATAGCTAGGTATGGACAAGTTAAGTGGACCATGTACTTTCCCATGACACTTTCATTACTACACATGAGAGGTTTCATTCACATGTAGGTTAAGGACTGTCACCCTTTCCTGTTTCTCTTTCAAGAAGTTCCACAACTTAATTATATCCTGTATGAAAAAACACCTCTTTTTCTTTATTTCAAAGCTGCCATCTTCTCATTTTATTTGTTGTCCTCTAGTTTGGGTGTTCAAAAAGATCATGAACAATCATTCCTTATTTACCGCTGCTCTGGTGAACCCCCCCCACAGGGCTGCGTCCAGCTCTGGAGCCCTCGGCACAGGAGAGACATGGACCTGTTGACCCTCTGGAGAAGGTCCAGAGGAGGCCACCAAAATTCTCCAAGGGCTAGAACAGCTCTGCTGGGAGGACAGGCTGGGAGAGCTGGAGGGGTTCAGCCTGGAGCAGGGAAGGCTCCGGGGAGACCTTATTGTGGCCTTTCAATATACAAAGAGGGCTTATAAGAAAGATGGAGAGATGCTTTTCACCAGGGTCTGCAGTGACAGGACAAGAGGCACTGGTTTTAAACTGAAATAAGATAAATTTAGATTGGAAATAAGGAACACTTTTTTTTTATGATGAAGCTGGGTAGACATCGGAACAGATTGCCCAGAGAAGCTGTGGATGCCCCATCATTAGAAGTGCTCAAGGTTGGACAGGGCTCTGAGTAATGTGATCTAGTGAAAGATGTCCCTGCTGATGGCAGAGTGGTTGCACTAGAATCCTTGAAGGTCCCTTCTAACCTAAACCATCCCATGATCGCATGATTCTATACTTCTGAGCTGCTTATGTTTCTATAGAGCTCTATAACACTACATTTGAACCATCTGCTTTTCAGACTGACCTTCGTTCATTCTTGCTGTCTCATCTGGATGACTCCCAGATGCGTCTTTTTGGAGAAGAGATCAGAAATCCAGGCACAGGTATTCACAAGGTATTGGGTTCACCTTGGATTTGTTAAGTAGCCTAATGATGTTTTGATCGTTACTCCTCTACTAATTATTCTGAACATTTCAACTACTTTTCTAACAACGATTGAGCACAGAGATCATACTTTTCATAGAATTATCTAATATAACCCAAGATCTCATTCTAGAGTACTAGCAGTAAGCTTGCAGCCCTTCACTATACTATTCAAGTTAAACTGTTTTTCTCCATGTGCTTTACTTTACTTTTACTTACATTGAATTTCACCTGCAGCTTAATTATCCTGTCATTCATTCTCAGCAATTCCTTCTGCAATCCTTGGACCCAATTTTTACTACTCACAGCACCTTAATGTAATCTGTAAATTCTGTTGTGCTTGAAATAAATTTCAATATTTTTGTTTGAATTTGCTAGAATTCAAAGAAATCTAAATTTAAGAAATTTAATCTCAATAACATAATAAGTGTTATTAAGCAGACATCTTTATTGCAGTGCTGGATGCATGGGGGATATCTCCTAACAATTCTAACAATTGTTTTAGATCCTTGTTTCATGTCAAACACCACAATTGCATAAAAATGTATCAGAAAATTTAACAGGCAAAATGTGAAGGGCTAGGTTGGACTCATCTTCAGACATCATAGGGAGCAATTCTGCAGAGATACAGAATGTTTCCTGCTTACCTATTTTTTCCAAGAGAATGGAAATTCTGTTTAAAATTTGGACATAATGAATGTAATTATCTCATATTAGAAAATCATATTATTCCTTCTATAAGAGGAACAAAAACCTTTCATAATGGTTTTATGAACTAACAAGCATATAGGAGAGTGTAAAAAATGAAATTTGGTAACAAATTATATTGACAGGTCCTAAAATAACAATTACTAGTGGAGAGCCATTTCAAATCTGTTTATAATGGCACAATTCAGCTCTAGTTTTGGCATATACTGAAAGTTGCATTTCTTTCAGATAAATATATTTTATCCACCGATGGGTAACAGTTTTGATAGCAAAATAATTCCAGTCTGCGGGTCACAATATATGTAGAATCAGGTAAATGTGCTTGGGTAGAAAAATACAAAGAAAACAAATGCATGACCATATTAGCATAACCTTGGTTTTGAGGCTACAATGACTATTTTCTCAATTTTCATTGAAAAATATGTTTATTTTTATTAAATGTAATCCCTTGATCTGACAATATCTGGGGATGCAATCTAGTAATGGAAAATTAAAATGTGCAGTTTCAACTACCGGGACTTATCTTCAATAATGGAGCTATCCAAGCAAAACTTTCCTTTATTGAGAGTTTCACTAGCAGATGGTCTCTGTCCAGAATAAAAGCCTACTGAAGTAAAAATCTTCTTTGCTGATAACGTTCTTGAAATTTTTCTATTTATGCCTCACCTTCTAGACTCATTAAATTTCTGGAGGTGCTCTTTCCTGTTCATTCACCATGAAAGCCAAGTAATGCACGGTACACTTTGTCATTTATACTTGACAATATTGTATACAACTTTGTTCATGTTCTTTGCCTGACTATTAAGCAACTACACAGATTATACATAAATAGAGAAATCAGGTTTAAATAGACGGCTGATTTAAGCCATTATTTTCATATGCTTAAATAAATAGGGCCATTAATACACAATTTACTGCTTGAAGTTGATGGGTGACTTGGTCATACTCAATGGTTTTGGAAAAAAGGTGTGATTTAGCTTTTTGGAAAGGATAATGATTTCCTGATAAGTTGAGGAGCAAGATTTCTCCTCTTACACGTATACTTAATGTGAGAAGATATTAACTCAAGGCAATAATGTTTGAAAGACTGTAAAAACACGCAAAATGGCACTAAGACTGAAATGAAAATGGTGTTATTTTCCCTTAAATCTTTTTTTTTTTTAAAACTTGCATGTTGAGCAAACTAGTCTGGGCTGATAAATTCCTGTAGGCTTGCCTTCAGGGTCCCTGTTGTTCATAGTGGGCATAGGAATCAAACCCTGCTCCTGTTTTCCTCACGTCCATATTAAATGAAAACGGAAAAGTACAGACACATAATCAGGCCTGCATATACATGTTAAACCTCGGGTAATGCTCATTTCTAAAGATGTAGCACCAGGTCAAATAAAAATCTTTCTGAAACGTTCATGTGCAATTTACTGTTATTTTTCTTGGAGAAAAAGCATCTATTTGCATGAATCTAATTTACTGTAGATGTAAATTTGGTAACAGCACTGGAGGCTAAAGAGTGATCTGAAGCTAGTAATAAAACTTTAAGTAAAATTATATAATTAAAGCTACACTGAGAACAAGAAACAAATATATGCATAGATCTCTATGTATGTGATTAGATACCATGTCCATCGTTACCTCGTAGACATATGAGCCACCAAAATAAAATGTAAATGCTGTCTTGCTGCATGAGGGAGAGAATTAAATCTTCATAGCTGGATTTACTAGGGATGCATTGAAATCAATCTCTTTAAAAGACATTTTAAGGACATAAACAAGTGTTGCATATACCGAGGGCAAAATTAAACATAAAAATGTATTGCCTCTGAGGCAGAACAAAATAGTTTCTTGCAGTGAACAATATTGCAGAGTCGCAGCATGACTTTTGAATTCTATTTCAGCAAAGAGGCTCTGAAAAAGAAAAACAGATTAATAATAAGCTTCTGCCTGGGATAATGGAAGTTTTGAAATTCTTGATTTTAGTGTGCCACGTAAGTGAGGAAAAGCTTTATGGGTTTTTTCCTTTTTTTTTAATGCAAAACAACATCCCATTCTCTATACTATTGGTAACCATGTTATGAGTTTATTTCACTTAGTAGACAGCTAACAACAACAAAGATATGAGCTCACTCATC
>NW_010544116.1:184626-205184 GCF_000687285.1 Phaethon lepturus | reverse complement strand
CCCTCCCCCTCCCTTCTTCTCCGCTCCGCCCCACCTTTCCCCCATCTAACTGAGCTGATGCCTTACATTGCACCAGGCAATACATAACTTTACTGAATCAAATAGAGAAATATAGCAATCCTTTTTAATATGATTCCCATATGGGAAATCCGCGTCTTTGTCAGATGAGAGCATCATAAACAGTATGACAGCAAAGAACTACAACATGCTTCCATAAAACCTTGTAATCCTGTGCCTTTTAGCTTACCTTTGGGCATACATGCCCGTTATAACCCTTTCCCCACCTGTGCACTGCCAGTGAATGACTCTTCCACTGGAAGAGGTGATGAAGCATTTTTCCCATCAGACTGGGTAGAATCATTAGCACTTGAATGAACTCACATGTAGGTGAGTTATGTGGGAATGAGCACACCTTCTGAGGAGTTTATAACCCCCGAACATTTAGTCATCTTGCAACAGTACATGGGAAAGAGTCAAAACAGAATTCTTCCAATTTTTTTTTTTTGGTAACACCAAGATGGATGGCTTGAGTAAAGTCTTTATCTTACTTGTTTCCTAATGGCAGTTTGTCTGGTGTGCAAGATAATGAAGAAGAAGAATTGGAATGTACAGAAGAAGAGCTGAATACACATAATCATCATGGAACTTCACACTGTGATATATTATTTTGATGCTGTACAGCAGATGTACTGTATTTACTTTAATATCTTTAAAACAGCATGGATGCAGCATTGTGCATTCTGTGGTCCCCATAGGAAATCATTGTCATTTTCCTTTTTTCTTTTTTAAAATCTTGGAAGACTCTCTTGTCTTTATACCCATTTCTCCACTCCAACACATAATTTTTCCCTATTTTAGAGTCACCGTAACTCCTTTGAGAAGTGTCATATTCAGTGTTCTTCCTCTGATGAAAACTCGAGTTTTATTTCTTATGAAGCATGCTAAAATGGATCCAACAAGGAGAATAATAAGCATTGTGTGGTTAAGCTTGTGTTCCTTCCAAACAAAAATATCTTGTCAAAGTCTTAATTTACACTGGCTTTTGTTTGTTTGTTTATTTGATTTTGGTTTTTTTTCAAGATGTCTTTTACATAGTTTGAGTCCTGTTTTTGTATTTGGCTAGTTAAATGCTTTTCATCTACACTCCTCCTGCAAGCTGTATGTATTTCCCTGAGGAATACTAATATCTGCCAGTGGGAAATAACTGCTGAACAGCAGCTTCCTTTGTGCTGAGCTAATTTAGGAAGGTGTTCACCTTGCCCTCAACTTTGTTAAACCAACTAGTGGTTGGAGGCTTTGACCTTTTATTTCTAAATATAAAAATAAAATAGGGAAACGATTAGAAAATTGCTCTTCCTAAGAGCCAAGAGAGAATGATGAAGACCTAACTAGAGAAGATGCATATTAATTCTCCCTTTTCTTCTTCTTTCCATTTATAGCTGGGTAAGAGAGAATTATGGACTCATTGCATTGTCTGCCTAGTATTTAGCAGTCACTTGGAAGAACGTAGTCAAATTCTTATCAAAGATGATCTTAAAGCACTGTACATTGTACAAATTAATTAAATCCAATAAGCTCCCTGAAGGATCAGTTTCTGGGACTCATGAAACATTTTGGCTTGATTCCCTAGTTTAGTTTTATTTGGTAAATGGTAGAAAGTCATGCTAAATTAGAGTTGTGAGACATTAACATGTGACAAGAAAAAGCTGTTGTAGAAAAGATAAAAAAGACCAGAAATGGGCAGGAATTCTGCTTGTGGAAGCAGTGCGGAAAAGCCAACAGGCAGGACTGGGAAGGAATTTGAACTGTGGCTTGAAGAGAGATTTCAGACTGCACGGAAACAACAGAAATCCCAAAGCATTACATCTGATTTCTTTCTCTCCAGAGAGGTGGAACCTGGACTACAAGGAATAAGCAGCAGCAGCAGCAGCTAATGATGGGCATGGGAGAAATGATTTTCAGAGGCTGCAACAAAGGTGGGCACAGGAGAATTCCCTAGAAGACTGATTGTCAACTTTCGCACTAATATGAGAATCAATAATCTATATATTTTTATTTTTTCTGTGGTTCATTTTCATTGCTAGGTTGTACATGGGGACTCTCTCATGTTGGTGAGATTGTGACTTCAGTCTAATCCCAAATTAGAATGAATTTTACATAATATATTTAAAGTTAGTATTTTCATTACAAATATTTTTTCGAAATATGGGAATATTTTAAATTAGTGAATCCATTAACTCAGGAGGCTATGCTTGGTAAAACATTGGATGAAGACCACTTGCATCGAAGAACTACTTGTGTTCAAGAAGAACAAGATCTAGCCTAATTTATGACAGTCTGTGAAGGGTCCGTTTGTCCCATAAAACTCCTGACATGCTTTTATCTGCCTTTAAGGGCTGGCAGGTATCAATGCTTTCCATAAGATGAAGAACCCCTGATAAGCTGGCTTCCTCATTTATTTATGTGCTTTTTCTCAGAAATATGCAAAACAAGCAGGAGGCAGAAGCCCATGCCATTTAATAATAAACTACTCGTATCCTAGAACATGTTGTGTCAGAAACTGGTGTACAACTTTTCTGCTATCTCCTCATAAGTATTTTGCTCCGTAAGCGCATCTGGAAGTTCAGCTGTTTCCAAGGGCTATTTTGGAGCTTACATTCATTGACACTATAATGAAAAGGTACATAGCTCATTACCCCTGTATGATAAATCTAGGCAAAGTGGCCATTTGTCTAGGCAGGAATATATGAAAAATGCGAACCAAGGACCAATTGCAATGTAGTTCATGAGACAAGAAGATCTGTACATACCAATAAGCACCCAATATTCAAAGACAAATATTTGATATTTGTCAGAAGAAAAGCAAAACAAATCGTTTAAAAAAGGCTGAAGATTTGAGGCAGTATCAATAGATTGTACACATACATTGAAAACCCATGGCTGAGCTGAACAGTTATAGATTTTCCAGTTCAACACTTGTCAGACAACATGATAGGCATTTTAAACATACTACAAGGTTTCTTCAATAAAATACTGCATTATTATAAAGGAAAACTATGTTTTTTATATTTTAATATAAAAAATTAATATAAAAATTTTTAATATAAAAATTTCTTTAATATAAAAAATTTTTATATTTTAAACTGTGCATCAGTTTAAAATTTGAGATTGTTTTCCTTAAATTTATTAGTAACCCTTCTTCCAAAGTCATTTGGTTCACTTCTTAGTCTCTCAATAGTCTTTCTGTTTAAAAGCCGTGTGTCCAAGCATTATTGTGTCCTGGACACTCACCATTTGCAATAATCTCTGCAACTGGAAATGTGAGTGAAACCTCAAAAAAACCCCCATCATCCTTTCTCACATTGCATGGATTATAATGTTTCTTCACTGTTCCTTCAGCCAGCTCTTGCCTTGGCTCAGTCCCTGCTTGTAGCTTTGGAGTGGGGACTCAGCTGCTCATGGGGATTTTAGGACTACAAGCAACATACAGGAAAAATATTCTTGTGTGGGCAAAGTGTCCTTCAAGGTTGTCTCTGTTTAATCTCATGTTTTTGCAGATTCAGGTCATTCTGGAGACAGACCAAGGGCCTTAATATACTAAAGAAAGCCAAGAATTGCTCCCCTCAGTTTTCCAAGTAGTCTCCATAACCTAAAGTAAAAAGACTGAAACATTCTGGTAAATCCCTTGTACTGTCTACAAGAGTACTGAATGTACTGCTGAAGAGAGGCTGTCTGGGGAAGAAAAGGAAGGGAAATTTATTTCTCCACTAGTAGGAACAGCATTGTGCTGGAAAAAAGCTATGTAAGAGAGAAACCCTCAAGTGCAATCTGAGATACGTGGTACTTCTCCAGACAGGGAATTCGCATGTCTGCTGTACCTGGCCATGTGGGTGGAAAGAGTCCCCTTGCCTTAGCAGTCCCTTCTCTTGTTTAGGTGGACACTGCTTTTAAAACAGAAGTTCTTATGCTGTAACCCATGGTGGTCTGAGGAGGACTTGTTGGCTGCTAAAACATGGCAGCAAACTTGTGAATGAATCAGCATATTCTGGCAAATGGCTTATCAAAACAGTTCTGAGGCGTTAAAAAATGTTGAAGGATTTGTTTAATTGTGGTGTATTTGATGTTGATATTTCATCAAAAAGATGTTAATTTACACTTTAATTTTAACTTTCCCTTTTTTTTTTTTGAGGGGGGGTATTGTGTAGAATTATTATTGTGTAGAATTAAAAAAAAATTAGCTAGATACTGGTCCAAACTACTATTGTAATATCCCAAAACCTTTTTCAGACACAAAACCTATGGTCCCATCCGTATTTGCTGCTTCTACATTTCCTTCTGGTTGCCAGCTAATAGCCTAAAGAATAAATTAAAAAGTGCAGCTACCCCAATTAAAATGTGTTATTATGAACAGAGGCTCTTCTATGTGATAATAAGTGTACAGGTTTAATTAGACTGTTGAGAAAAAAACTGTTTAAAGCTTACTGCATTCTTAAAACTATTACTCCTACTGACCTCAGTGGACTTCAAAAATACTCTGATGTGGTGTCTGGGGAAAAAAAAAAAACCTCACTGTTTGGTTTTTCTGGCTTCTATGATAGCTGACTGATTGAGGGCAGGGATGCCCAGCTCTTTTTGAGGTGAGCCTTCCCTTGGAGAGATAGAGCTATGAAACCTGGTGTCAGATGTGTGTAACCAGCTTGCAGCTATAGCCTCCCTCCTCCTCGCACCCAGACAGCCCATCAGAAGATCTATCCAGCAGATATTTGAGGTCTACTGTATGTTTTCTTCATGTGTCAGGTTAAAGTATGCTGCTGCGATTTTGCATGACAGGCTGTTGGAAGTCAAACGTCGTGATTTTGCCAATTCACTTAGCAACAGCTGTGGCGACAATATAAACTACTATAGTCCTTTTAGTGTCTGGCCAAATGACTAAGCCAGGGTGATTCATATTATGTGTGTTTATTAAGCTGTTTACATAATAACCAGCCAAGGACTCTAATAATAAGGAGAAAATGGATTTCATCCATATGGCATTTACTCTACTCCAGTTACTTAAAGTGGAAGCATTAACAGGAACTTCAGCAAATATAATTGCTAACTTTCCTTAATCTAAAGCTTTGATAAACATAAATTAAGGAATTTTTAGCCTTTGAAAAATGGTAGATTGATAGGCCCAGTGAATAAAATCTTTTCAATGTACCCTCAAAGTACCATGCCAATTTAAATTGCAGGTTTGGAAAGAACACCAATCCCAGTGGTGCAGCATAATTTTATTAAAATACTGCTTTTAAGGCAATAGACTAACAGTGTTTGACCGCCATGTTCATTAAACTATGGTCTTCTGATGGAGCTTCCTAGTAGTATTACAAAAAGCTAGTGAAAAAGTGGAGAAATTTGTAAAGAGCTGTGAATGGCACAAATAACTGCTTTGGAGATTTGAAAGATTTGAAACACAGAGTCCTCAGGGAGAGTTTTTATAAAGCGAAGAATTCTATGGCAAGAAGTATAATGGTAATTACATTTCAATAACATGGATTTTCCAAATTTTAAACTGATATTTTCTTTTTCAGCGTTCTGTCAGTATTAAAAGATAATATGAAGTAACCACACTAGACACAAGATGAGGTTGTGCTTGTTCACATAAGGCCTCCCAACAGGATCGGGTGCTGTGCCATCCAAGGTTTGCAGTACAGTCAGGGCCAACATATGCATTATTCAGAGCTGTAGATCAAGCGACCTCTTCTCACTACTGACTCTATATTCACTGCAGTTATTTCAAAACAGAGTTAGAAAGAAAACGTAATTCTGGGTTTGGTGCATAAAAGGAGACGATTTCCATTCTTTCGGTTTGCCACAGCAATTTCAGTGTCATCAAAGCTGGCAGTTAGAGAAGGAAGGATTTGATACAGAATGGTGGGGAAATATCCAGATAGCACCAGAAGTGGTGACTGAATTCACCCTCGTGTTCAGAGGGAGTTTTCTCTGTGTCTACGCAATTCCAGGAAGATTTCTGTCCTAATTGATTTAAGACCATGCTACAAAATTTCCATCCTTCTTAGGAAAGTTCTTTGTTACCTTCTGTTACCCTTGCTTTGAGCAGAGTTTTCCTGTTTTCCAGCCTGTTAGCATCTTTTTTGTGATTTCAGGTTCATTAGTTCTTGAGCTTGTTGCCACGGATGCAGGACAGAGTTCCTTTTTTTATTTGCTGCCCTTTTTTACATCGGTGAAGGGTGCATGTAATGTCAGTTTTATCAGCAGATAAAGTATTGTGTTAAGCAAGTAACTATGCTGTGGCCTGAGTATTTCCCCAATAACTGGGTAAGGGGCTGTGGGTCCAGGCATGGATCTTAGACGGGTTTAGAGTCCATGTAGATATTTGGAGGATGTGTGAATATGAGTATTGGGTGGGATACACAAATATTCAATACAAGGATCAGTAAGGAAAGAGAAATGTTGTTATATTTTGGAATTACTGATGTTATCACAGCCCTTTATGGGGTCAAAAGGGCAGATATGAAAGAAAGACCCTTTCACAAAGTGCGTTAATGAATCGGATGAGTGTGTGCCGGTGGCGGCTATGAAATATATGTGCATTTTTACTGGAACTCGCTGGGTTTATAGCATAATTTCAGAAGACTAATGAGCAAAGCTATAGCTGTCAGATGATCAATAAAAGATGAGAAAGTTTTTAGGATTAGCATCAGAAAACTGTTAAAAGGCAGCAGGAGAGAAAGAAAAAAATATAACTTTCATATGAATGTAAAATGGACAAATACACACAGGAGCTATTGCTCAGCTGTTGCTTTTCCTTCACTTCCTTCATGTTTTCTCTCTGCATCGTTTTCCCCCTGCTCTGAACATTCGGCATGAAATGACTTTTCATTTACTCAGCTGCTAAGACCGGTGGAGACAACAGTACAATTTCTTGTCCTGCCTTGGTGTAGTTGTCGGATGATTCCACATAAGCATTACTCGACATAAAACAATTGTCAAAAAACATAGAGGAGAGGAGGAAAAGAATGCTCTGACTGTTAACAACTTCCATCAAATACCTTATTTGAACCATCTGGAAAATACTGCGATTATAAGATAACACTGAAAGCTATGACATACACTCAGTGTCGATCTTTAACACTTGAGATTATTGCTTAACTCTCCATTTAGCAGAGAAAACTGTGTTGATCTATTGTAAAAAAGGATTAGAAATCGGAATGAATTTGCTAAATAAAGCCTTCCAGCTCCTCAAAGCTAATTGTATGTATTCTGAACGTGATCTGGTTGTGATTGTCCACACTGTAGTACAGCAGATATGAAGATATATATTTCAACCGATGAAGAATAATAAATGATAAATGCATTCTGATATCAAACCAGAACTTTTCAAGTTAAATAAATCTTGACTGATATGAACTTAAAATCCAATTTGATTTTCATTGATGTAAATACTAAGTAACACCACAGAAGTCTGTGTTTGCAATGAATGCAATAAAGAAAAAGAAGGATTTTATTTGAACCACTCTGTTTCTTTGAAGAATTGCAGCTACATGTGATACCTATCTGTCGTGGTTTTGTGGTTTAACCCGGCAGGTAACCAAAACAACCACACAGCTATTCACTCACGCTCCCCCCAACACAGTGGCATGGGGGAGAGAATCAGAAAAGAAAAAGGGTAGAACTCATGGGTTGAGACAAACACAATTTAATAGGACAGGAAAAAACTCCAACCACAATAATAATAATGAGTGGTAAAATAATATACAAGTGATGCGCAGCACAACTGCTCACCACCTGCTGACCGATGCCCAGTTAATTCCCGAGCTGTAGCTCCTCCCCAGACAACTCCCCAGTTTATGTACTGGGCATGACGTCATATGGTATGGAATACCCCTCTGGCCAGCCTGGGTCCGCTGTCCCGGCTGTGTCCCCTCCCAGCTCCCCGTGCACCCCCAGCCTGCTCGCCGGCCGGCCAGCACGAGAAGCTGGGCAGTCCTTGACTGCTCAGCAACAACCCACAACATCAGCACATTATCAACAGTTTCTCATCCCAAATCCAAAACACAGCCTCATGCTAGCTTCTATAAAGAAAATGAATTCTATCCCAGCTGAAACCAGGACAAGGTATAATGAGCCTTGGTCCAAAATTTCTGTCATGTCCAGCACCTCCCCGAGAGCAAATCCTAATGGAGAGAAAAAGCCTTGCTCCTGTCACTGCTGGTCCTGTTACCCATGAAGGATGGTCAAGAATAAATGAGTTTAGCAATGGGGATAAAGGACAGAACTTTTAAGGAAAATTTAGAGCATTAATAAATGCATTAAATGGTATACATTTCTATTTAATCCACAAAAAGGAGTCAGAAAGTGCTGATCAACACTGATTGTCTGTAGTGTTCTATTACCAGTGCAGTCCATGGAACTGGTCTGGCTGAAGTCTGAGGACAGTCCCCAGCCACAGCCAGGCGTGGAGCAAGCAGCACTGGGATCAGTGTTTTCCACGGGCTATTCCGCTGCGGCCATGCTGTTCTGGAGAGTTAGACACAGATTTTACATGGACACAAATAAGTCTGTGTCAGTTGGCTTTAAGTCAAGAGAACACCCATAGACATATTCAGTTTACAACTCTAAATTTAGCTGAAGTGTTTCAGTATGGCTCTGGGTAAAACACACTATTGCTCAGTCTGGTTTAACAAAATGAATGAACTTTGATATCAGGGGAAATGTTCCTTTTTAAATAAGAGGAAAGGATCATCCCATTAGATATTAAATGAATATTAAAGTGAAACAGCTCCCTTCTGGGTGTGAAAAAGGAGTATTGATAATGTGGATCCCAGACCTCTATAAAGCTACAATTCACTGTAGGCTTCAGCTCTTGAACAAATAGCGATTTAAGTATTAGACAGGAAAATATTGCAGACGCTTCTGTACACCTCTGGGAGATGCTATACTCACGGCAAGTCAAATACAAAATAAATTTAAGGTAAAACCAAATAAAACCCCAGGATATAAAGTTACAGTCAAGCTGCAAAAATCAGGCAGACTTCTATAGCACTGGACAAATATTGCATGTGATATCAATTTGATAGGGATAAACAAATGCCATGAAATTGCGTCCGCACAAAGAGCAAGGACGGTCCTTCCCAGGTGGATCAAACTGCTGCAGGAAAGTCACTGAACCAACAGTCGTTAGCTCCTCGCTGGATGTGAACAAATGTTCATGAAGCTGCTGTTGTTTTAGAGGTGTCCTCCAGGGCTCAACCAACAATCTTTGGAGGTGATGGTACGATGAATATAATCCCAATACATCTCTTAGACACTTTTATTAACTATAGGGTTTTCTTTTTTTGTTTGTTTTGATTAAGGTTGAGAATTATATACAGCAGAAAGATGTTATTAATACTGATTGGTGGGAACAAAAATGTTATCTTATATTTACTGTTAATGCAGCTCCTACTGTGATACTGATGATAAGGGAAGTAAAATAATCCATGGAAAATGTGTAAATTAATAATTTATAGATTTTTCTGACACTTGTTTGTTTACAGAAAGCATTTATTCCTTGTTTTCACCCCTTCAGCCAAGCCCAATAAGATTTTCAGAATTAGCAAGTATTTAAAAACTTATATCCTCAAATAAAGTCTCAGGTTTTCATGTGCCAGCTGTCAGTATTTCCTGTCGAGGATTAAATAGTTTATTGCACAGTGATTAAAAAAATATACTTACTCTGAAGTAGCCATAATACTATGAATTTGGGCAACTAGTTTCACTTATGCTAAACATAATTATACCAGAGTAAAAGCTAAATCTATACTAGATAAATATGACAGTATTAATACTGTTCGTATATAATATTATCGTGTCTCATCCTTGCCACAGGTAGGAGTGTCAAGATTGTTTTCCTTCACTACGTGTTGAATAAGACCACATTTTATATTTCTTGAACAGCTGTTAACCTGCCCACCAGACTGTTCTAACAGCCTTTTGCTAAAACCTGACGTCAGACAGTTTTTCTTCTGTTTCCTGATTTAACACCACTCCAGTAGTACTGATTATTCTGAAGTGCATAAATATGTAAAGACAGAAACTCATCACTGAAAGGGCATCAAGTGTCCAACTTCAGCTATTTAAACCTTTTATGTACGGCAGTCACTAGCTATGCATCATCCAAGTTTACTTCATAACAACATCCACAAAACTAGATAGTGGTTTCAAAGATTTTAGGAACAAAAGTGTTGTCTTAGGCAAAACAGTTTTGGAAAAGCAAAATTTAAGAAGAGGAGATCCTTCAAATCTGGTTCAGGTGAAACAGGTTAGCAGCCAAATGGTCATTTTGCATTAGAACCCTCTTCTTTACTGTCCTTGTTGACAGAATCACAGAAATTAAGGCTAACAAAGACTAGACTTCAATAGGTTATATAGCTGAAATTCAGTACTTAAAGGGAAGTAATACTACCAAGAATGTTGTATTCAAACTGTCTTCACCAACGTTTCATTGTTCTTTTCCTTAGTTATCCCAGGTGGTAAATTAAGACCATTACTCCTGTTTAATTCACCTAAGAAAAGATTTTTTTCCTGCTTTTTGCAGCTTATTACATACGTGATGACTGTTCTCACATCTCCCTTTAGTCTTCCCTTGCCTAAACCATCTCAGCTCTTTCAATCTTTCCTTGTAGGTTGTGTTTTCTACAACCTGATCTAGCTGAAGATGTCCCTGCTCACTGCAGGGGGGGTTGGACTAGGTGACCTTTACAGGTCCCTTCCAACCCAAACTGTTCTATGATTTTATGATTCTACGATTCTATGTCTAATTATTTTTATTACATATTTTCTTTTTTATATTTCATTAAAAATGTGAACACACCTTCTCATTACAGAAGATTATTTCTATTCTACTGTCAGCTTTCTTCAGGGAGAAGAGACGAAGTAATACTTCACCTGCTCTATTCAGTTCCCTTACTATTATCTTATTCTACTTGTTTCATTGTTGTAGATTTATTCTGTTATAACCACTTTTGATTCTTTTCTAACCTCTGCTGTCTTTACCAACCATCCACGGATGACTGGATCTCTTTAAAATTTCCTTTTCTATTAAAGAAATTTGAGTAGTAAGCAGTTTAGTGTGTCTGATATACAATAGCTTTCACAACTTGGAAAATAAATGTGAAATTCTATCACTGAGGAATGAAAGGTAGAGTCTCTCAGAGAAGTGAAAGTTCTGAAGATGTATATTTTATATAATTTTATCCCTCTTCACACTCAGGATATTGCAGAGTTTGTATTTAGGATACCAAATGGGGTATAAGGCTTAGAGAAAATTGAACAGAAGGCAAATAAAACTCATGTGTAGACTGAAAAAGCGTGATGAACAAGGAGAGACAGCTGGGAAAGAAAACATTTTCTTCTCCTCAGCAACACTTAGGTATCTGAAGATCTTTCTCATCCTGAATCTGAAAACCTTTCAGAAAAAGCTCTTTCAACATACTCTTTTCTCCCAGCCCCAAAAAGTCGATAGTCCCTTGAGCAC
Source organism: Phaethon lepturus (assembly GCF_000687285.1). Taxonomy (NCBI): domain Eukaryota; kingdom Metazoa; phylum Chordata; class Aves; order Phaethontiformes; family Phaethontidae; genus Phaethon; species Phaethon lepturus. The sequence continues at coordinate 193,666 of NW_010544116.1, read as the reverse complement.
TAAGGGGGCAGTTGCTCTGGTTCAGAGAACAGACAGAAAAAAAGACTTAAAGCTGCAAGTCCCAGCCCGCTGCTGCCTGGCGTGACACAGTTTGGTGTGGCACGGTGAACAGTGACATGCCTGTCAGGTTTTATATCATCTCCCTCTTCAGGACTTTCATTCTGGCCTTGAGGATACCTTTTATGGCTGAAGGTTCAGGAGCAGTGCTGCTTGTTCATTCAAAACCTCCGTTTTCATTACTAAGTGCTGATATAAAATTGGCATTAAAGACTCCCGCTAGCCATGACGAGTAGTTTGATAAAGTGAAGAGAAGGCAATAGCTTTGGGGCTTTCAAAGTAATGGGCCACTGTGAGCATAATATTCTGTCATGTGTTGGTTAGAAACTTGAAAATTGAAATTGGTAGGCATGAGAGAGGCTCTCCCACCCAAGGTAAACGGCAAGGTGGTGCATTGTTTGGAGCTGGGAATAGAGAGGCCACTCTCCAAATCACAGTTGTACATGGCAAGATTAAATACAGCCTAGGCCATGTGGACAGATGGCTTTCTAAGGACAAATAAAAAGTGAAATCAGGTGCCCTGGCTGAAGGTGTGGTGAGACAGTGTAACTCGAGAAAAATGAAGAAAAGAATGTTGGAGCAGGACAGCCAAGGACATTGCAACACGTAGCTCAGGTAAGCTGTGCTTACTTCTATGAGTGCTTAGAGTTAACTCCTCTGGAGGATCCTACTTAGATCAGACAACTTTTTTTCTTTGGGAAGCAGTTTCAACATCTTTGAGATACGCCTTACACCTCTGTACTTTCTGTAAATACATGTAACAGACTACTACATATCGTTTACAATATGAACTGTCTTTGTGTCTCTCTATATTTTACCCAAATGAAATTATAAGTCTTTTCAGAATGATCTTGAGACCTGTTTTTTTCCAAAATGAATAATACAGTGGTCTAAAATGTCAAAAAAGTTTTTTATTTGACTATGAAAAATTAAGGCAAATATCTAATCAGAGACCTTATATTTATGAATCCTGTGAATGGTATCACCATGCATTGGTACCAAAGAAACAAAGATAGCAAAAGATTGCACTGTGTTTAAACAAACCTTTTTAGTCATATATATGTAAACCCAGAGTCATATATAAAGTATGAAGTAAATATCACGGGATTCAGATCTTTAAAAATGACTTAGGTGAAATACAATATTCTCAGCCAAAAAAAGAGTAAAATGGTGAGAGCTCTGTGATTATTGTAGATGCCATAGGATGTGCCATGCTAACCTTAGGACCATGCTGGTAATGTGTTGTAATTGTAAACTCGTCATTTATGAATTTGTTGTCCAAAATCAGTGTGACACTGAGCTACTTTAAACTGCCATCGTGACTCTTATTAGTGCCATATATCTTATAAGATTTCTGCTTTCTGCATGGATTCTGAGGGGTGTTATTAAGTGATGACACTGACAACAGCGTTTCATCCTGTCTCTACAGACCTCTATCCTTCTTCACGTGCGCTGACAGCCTGTGTTAAGTAGCCTACTTGTCTAGTTTTGCCCCAGCTTGTTAAGCAAAGACTCATCTTCATCCTTTTAAGTGAACTCCACCGATCTGGGGGTCACGGTAGCTGTACCGGCCAGTAACCGTGGTGTTGCAGGTTCTCACAGCAGGCTGCAACTTTGTGCTGAGCTACCAACACAGGCTCCTGAGCTTCTCTGGGCCTACCTGGAGGTTTGGTTTAGCTTGTTTAGCTGTAACAGCAATTGTCGAATCACCAGGTGACTGTTGCCTACATTTCCTTTACCTGGCTTTGTACAATTGCATGGTGTGACTTTTAGTGTATTATTGCAGCTATTAGATATTCATAACAAGAAGTTATTCTGCATAGAATGAGCTACCCATGGCCTCGAAAAAAATCATAGAATCACAGAATCATTTCGCTTGGAAAAGACCTTTAAGGTCATTGAGTCCAACTGTTAACCTAATACTGCCAAGTCCACCACTAAACCCATGCCCCATAAAAGTGTATTTTAAATACCTCCAGGGATGGTGACTCAACCACTTCCCCGTGCAGCCTGTTCCAGTGTTTGATAACCATTTTGGCGAATAAATTTTTCCTAATATCCAACCTAGAACTCCCCTAGAGCAACTTGAGACTGTTTCCTCTTCTCCTATCACTTGTTCCTTGGGACAAGAGACCAACCCCCACGTCACCACAACCACCTTTCAGGTAGTTGTAGAGAGCGATGAGGGCTCCCCTCAGCCTCCTCTTCTCCAGACTGAACACCCCCAGTTCCCTCAGCCGCTCCTCATCAGACTTGTGCTCCAGACCCCTCACCAGCTTCGTTGCCCTTCTCTGGACACGCTCCAGCACCTCAACGTCCTTGTAGCGAGGGTCCCAACACTGAACACAGGATTCCAGGTGCGGCCTCACCAGTGCCCAGTACAGGGGCACGATCCCTGCCCTGCTCCTGCTGGCCACACTATTCCTGATACAGGCCAGGATGCTGTTGGCCTTCTTGGCCACCTGGGCACACTGCCAGCTCATGTTCAGCCGGCTGTCAACCTGCACCCCCAGGTCCTTTTCCACCAGGCAGCTCTCCAGCCACTCGTCCCCAAGCCTGCAGCGTTGCATGGGGTTGTTGTGACCCAAGTGCAGGACCTGGCACTTGGCCTTGTTAAACCTCATACAGTTGACCTCAGCCCATCGATCCAGCTTGTCCAGATCCCTCTGCAGAGCCTTCCTGTCCTCCAGCAGGTCAACACTCCCACCCAATTTGGCGTTGTCTGCAAACTTACTGAGGGAGCACTCGATCCCCTCAGCAAAATCATCGATAAAGATATTAAACAGAACTGGCCCCAGTACTGAGCCATGGGGAACACCACTTGTGACTGGTCACCAACTGGATTTAAATCCAATTCACCACAACTCTCTGGGCTCGGCTGTCCAACCAGTTTTCTACCCAGCAAAGAGTGCACCCATCCAAGCCATGAGCAGCCAGTTTCTCCAGGAGAATGCTGTGGGGGACAGTGTCAAAGGCTTTACTAAAGTCCAGGTAGACAACATCCACAGCCTTTCCCTCATCCACTGGGTGGGTCACCTGGTCATAGAAGATCAGGTTGGTCAAACAGGACCTGCCTTTCATAAACATATAATTTTAAATGCATACAATTTGAACTGTTAGTTTTAACATCATTGCAACTGTACTAGCAGTAATGCTCTGATTAGACTTTTAAGACTTCAGAGTAACAATAAATCCTTGGCTTTGCATTCAAGGTTTCTTTTGTCATTAGAAAGATTATAAGTGTAAGAATGTTGTGGAAATTGAAGCAGCCTATTCTGTAATTTGGATGCAACAAATTGGCAGCGCTGGACCTTCTGAACTCAGGCTCCAAACCCACCCGCACATGCTGGATGGGTTTAGATGAGTCACTTCTATCTCTCTGTGCCTCATTATTTTTCATCAGCAAAATGAAGGTAGAGAGACTGACCTCTGCTGATAGAAATCACTGAAAAAGAAGAGCTAGGTAGTGTGAATCAGGATTAAAATGGCATAAAATTCAATGTTGAATTGGAGGACTTGTCTCCCTCTGGAATTTTTGAAGTCCAAAATCTTACAGGTTATCAGACAATGTCCTTCCACAAGTGCTCAAGTTTTATTCTTGTTGTTGACTCCAATATAATGAGAGAGGGAGAGAGAAGAGTTGGTCCTGTATCAGTTTCTCCAGCATATGTAATTTGCTGGTATCATGTCAGCTCCTAAGGAAAAAGCAACTCTTCAGAAAAATTTTCAAGGAAACAAGTAAAAGCTATGTGCCAAACTAATGTTAAGATATTTCCCATTTTAAAAAATCATTTGTACACCATGATCATTATTAACTACTATTCTAATCTCTGGCTCAACCTTTATTACTCTTACTTTGCAATCTTTACTACACAAGTGACAAAATGTATCTACTTTTATGTAGAGATTAGCCAACATGAAATCTAGCATACTTTTACTTCAGAAATTGCATATGCCTTAATTTATCTATATGTGTTTCGCTGTGCTGCTATTAGTGCCGTGTCCGTTCAGAGTAGCAGCCATTAACAGGCAGGCAGAGATATTCGTGGACCTGCTGGGACACATCACTGGCCTGCACTGCTTTCATGTTACGTGAAACATGACACTCGTGTGTCATGTTCCCTGTCAATAAGGTCTGCCTTGACCAAGACTCTTAGGTGGACTATAGCCCTAACAGAGATACAATATATAGATAGTGACATTAAAGCACAGGCTCAGCTGTGTGCTTTTGACAACAAAATCCAATGTGTTTATATAAGTTGTTGCATACCGGATACACATCACTCCAGTTTTTTAGAAGTTGAAGTTCACCTTTGTTTTTAAAGGGTTTTTGTGGTTACCATTTTTGTTCGAACATACTCAAATTATCAGTAAATTTTAAGAGCACTGATGGGGATATAATTAGCGTTAATTTAACTTTAACCCAATTTGCAGCACTTTGATAGTGTAGCCAGCACAATGTGTATTTCACATACATGTGTGAGCAAAGTAACCACCAAAGGGGAAGAGATATGCATAGCTGCATGTCAGAGTGACAAGTTGTCACATTATTTACATGCAGGGACTGCAAAGAGGTAGGGCATACTCAGGAATACATCAGAGGGATGACAAGCAAGACAAAACCAAGACAAGAAACATCAGAAGCAGAAATGACTCCTCCTTTTGGGAGGGGGGCAAGTGACATAAAAATGTCAAACCTGAACAGGAACAATGAAGCAGGAAGGAGTCAAGGACATTCTGATTTCAACGGTTCTCGCCAAGGTACTCTTCGGCCTGGGCATCTCGGCTGCTGAGAGTAAAAGGCAACAAGGATGGCAGGCACCTTGCTAACTGCGTGGCACCAGCCCCGTGGTATTGCATACTCAGAGTTAACTTAGAATGAGGATTAAAAAGTAACCCGTTTGTGTACCGAGTGATGATGACAATGGCATGTAAGATTTAAGTGTTATCATAGATTGTGCTGTAAATGAGTGAATGAATGATAATAATGATAAAATAAAATAATGCCATGATAATGATATGAATGATAATGGTAACATTGAATAATAATAATAGTGAAAATAGCAATAATGACTGAAGTTTTGTTTTGAAATTTAAAACTGTCCAGATTTGTAAGCCTGCTACACACCCGTTACAGGAACCTCTAATTCCTTAGCAGACATCTACTTATGTATGTATCTATTTATCAATCGATAGATACATACATGGATATTCAGTTTCAACAATCTTAAATGGAAGAATGATAAAAGTGCTATCAGCCAGATACCCTGCTACATCTGCTCAAGGGAGGTCGAATAAACCAGATCAAGTGTTGTCCAAAGTTATTCTCTTTGCAGTTAGCTCTGCATTAAAGGGTTAAGGCTGGTTTTTTTCTGATATCTTGCCTGAACAAAATGTCAATTTATCCTTTTGACAAGTGTGGAGAATCAGCAGGTGTAATACTAGCCCGTTTTGCATACTTTTTTGTAATACCATCTGGATAAGCTATAAAAAATAAAATATGACACTTAATGTGTCACTTGACTGAATTATTAAAGCCTGTTAATTGGCTTTGTATATGTAAGAGAATGTAGCATTTAAGCCTTTAAAGACAGTTACAAAAGGACAAAAAATTCGCTGAAGGATATGATTTTCTTTTTCAGCCTCAAGTCTCATTTCAAAAAAAAAGCAACAATAATGCAACACATTTCATATTTTTATTTAAATCCTTTTTGTCATGCCTCCTGGGCAGGGGATACACACACGCAGACAAAACTTCTCTCAGAGTGGTATAAAGGAACTTTAGTGTACACGTTTAGTGTACAAGTAATTTGATTTAACATTTGTGGTTTTTGTAATAAGAAAGAAACAAAAATTAGAAAAGAAGAAATTTTACATGGAACTGTTGTAACTGAGTATAAAACTATATTAAAGTCATTCATTAACAACACACTTTCTGGGTCATTACCACTACTTATCTGTGCATATACAAAATTGTTAGTCCTTTGCATTTATACCCTAAATTGGTTGTTAGGTATGTAATACCACGGAGCAGGGTCAGCACAGATGGGTGTATGGTTTGTTGATCTGTGCTATCACGATGTTATAAAATGCATATACGCTGTTGCTGGCTGCACGTGTTTTAACATGTCAACTCTACAGGCATACCTCTACCGGGAAGTCTTTCACCTGCTTTACCAATGATGAATTCCTGGGTTACCCCCAGCTGCCCTTTCTCCCTTTTTTTACCTCAAAGAACCTTCTGAGTGAAGAGAAAAACTGAAAGACGAATTTGCCTCCTATTTCAGTAAAGTGATAGCGAATCTGAACGAAGCTGAAAATTTAGGAATCGAATTTCAGCACTTCCATCATAGAGTAAATTGGATTTTACTGATTAAGACAATAATGCTGGCATACCTCAAACAACCTAGTTCTAAAAAAATAAGAGCTACGTGTCGATGTGTGATTGTTTCTTCTTATGCGTAAAAAGTCAGAAAAGGTAGTTTTAATATTTCTCAAATATCAGGAAATTATCACTATTTCAAAAGTGCGTAAGTGCAGCACTGTATTTCCAGCCTAAAAAACCACAACAACACAAAGCAAAATCCCCACACTGGTTTGTAAAGAAAAAAATCGCAAGGAATGTAGAGAAGAATTATTAAAATGAGAAATTAATTTACCTAGAACTTCCATTAAATGAAAACAGAAATTAACATGATACTATTTTGTGTTGAAATATTCAGTTCCTGTCATATTGTCCTCCAGTAAAGTTGACATGAAGTGATATCTACTGATATACTGTGACAAACGATCGTATTTGAACAGTTATTGTGAAAACAATAATTTGATTTCTAAAGTTATCTTTAAACACAAGCTTTAATGTATGTCAAAACCCTTCATTTGGAAATAATAGTACAGAAATAAATCCCCTTGTATAGTGCTAAACTTTGAAGGAGAACGTATTTATGACTAATCATTTGGAAAGAATTTTTTTCTTCTAAGACAATATCCATTCTACTCTAACAGGAAGATATTGGAAGATTCAGGTACCTCGTTCTTATACTCTCAAAGGACTAAAAACATTTGATCTGACACTTGAATTTTTTTGTTAATTACAGCAAATTTCCTTTTGCTCTAATCGTGTACCTCTGTATTCTGTAACATAAAATATATGAAAACAATTTCACCTACCCTTCTCAGGCAAACAACTTGAAATTGTGTTATCTAAATCTAAGTCTTCAGGATTTGACTCTGTCCACATGTAGAACATACTATTGAAGTTTTCAGATCATTAAGAAGAATTTGAAGTGCTCTGGTGGTCGCAGTGTTGCACACCATGCAATGACATGAAAAATTCCAAAAAGATGCAAAATATGGAAAACTCAAATGTGAACATCTTGAAATTAAATTCAATAATATGAAGTGGGTTTTTTTAGGAATATATTAGGAACAAGCAATGTCTACTGAAAACAACACCATAGTTGTTTTCCAACTTTCATAGACCCACAGATTTCTGACAGAAAACTTTTATAACTTTGAAGAATGAATTTCACTAATCTATGTTATCATCCTTCCAGTTTGTACACTTCTCGACTCATTTCAACACTCACTCAAGCAAGAAATCTCACACATATCGATGACAATAAAGTAGAGGCAGAACTTGTAAAGTCAAAATTTTAGAAGAATCTGTGCAAATCTCACTAAACACAAAAATACTTTATTATATGGAAAAAATCTTTTAGAAATGAACTAATTACATCCTAATGTCAAAAATCCTCCTAGAAGCTGTGCTAAGGCACATGGAGGGCAGGGAGGTGATTTGAGACAGCCAGCATGGCTTCACCAAGGGCAAGTCCTGTCTGACCAACGCAGTGGCCTTCTTTGATGGCGTGACCACATCAGTGGACAAGAGAAGAGCTGCCCATGTCATCTGTCTGGACTTCTGCCTTTGACACGGTCCACCACAACATCCTTCTCACTAAACTGGAGAGATACGCATTTGATGGGTGAACTGTTGTGTCAATAAGGAATTGGTTGGATGGTTGCATCCAGAGGGTAGTGGTCAACAGATCAGTGTCCAGATGGAGATCGGTGATGAGTGGTGTCCCTCAGGGGTCCATACTGGGACCAGCACTCTTTGACATCTTCATCAATGACATAGACAGTGAGATTGAGTGCACCCTTAGCAAGTTTGCAGATGACACCAAGCTGAGTGGTGGGGTTGACACGCATGAGGGACGGGATGCCATCCAGAGGGACCTGGACAAGCTCAAGGAATAGGCCCATGTGAACCTCATGATGTTCACCAAGGATAAATGCAGGGTCCTGCACCTGGGTTGAGGCAACCCCCAGTATCAGCACAGGCTGGGGGATGAAGGGATGGAGAGCAGTCCCATGGAGAAGGACTTGGGGGCACTGGTGTATGAAAAGCTGGACATGAGCCAGCAATGTGTGCTCTCAGGCCAGAAGGCCAATTGTACCCTGGGCTGCCCCCAAAGCCACGTGGCCAGCAGGGCGAGGGAGGGGATCCTGCCCCTCTGCCCCGCTCTGGGGAGACCCCCCTGCAGGGCTGCGTCCAGCTCTGGAGCCCTCGGCACAGGAGAGACACGGACCTGCTGGAGCGGGGCCAGAGGAGGCCCCAGCGATGCTCCGAGGGCTGGAACAGCTCTGCTGGGAGGACAGGCTGGGAGAGCTGGGGGGGTTCAGCCTGGGAGAGACCAGTCTCCGGGGAGACCTTCCTGCAGCTGCCGGGGCTGAGAGGGGCTTAGAAGAAATATGGGGACAGACTTTGTAACAGGACCTGTAGTGACAGGACAATGAATAATAGTTGTAAGCTGAAAGAGGGCAGATTTAGACTAGATCTAAGGCAGAAATTTTTTATGATGAGGATGGTGAAACCCTGGCCCAGGTTGCCCACAGAGATGGTAGATGCCTCATCCCTGGAAACATTCCAGGTCAGGTTGGATGGGGCTCTGAGCAACCTGATCTAGTTGATGATGTCCCT
>NW_010544116.1:176581-184594 GCF_000687285.1 Phaethon lepturus | reverse complement strand
TAGATGGCCTTTAAAGGTCCTTTCCAACCCAAACTATTCTATGATTCTATGATTCTATGATTCTACAATTTTGACTTGTGAACAATAACTTTGACCTACTGAGAGACATAAGATAAATTGGAAATTTATGTTTATTCCAGTAGCTGCAAATTCTTCTTTAGAAACTTCTTCAGAAAAACCCAGAGGAATGTCCTGTTTCTTTTTTGTGAGTTTTGTTCTTCATTATGACTATGATCATATGACTTTGTTATATGGTCATATGATCGGTGAATGACTTTGTCAGCATGAAAGTGAAGAGAATTCCTGAAAAACTGGAATGCAACTTGGCAGAAAAATAAAATCTTCTCCAAGGGCATAAGTGATAGCTTCTGGATAACAGGTATAAAAACATTCTCCGCTAAGATATAAAAAATAATGTAATTATATCAAAATTTACCTTGAGAATATATTCATCAACAGAATAAATTTGTCCACTTACTCAAAAAATATAGTGATGAAGGCAATTCAAGACCCAGCTGGAGAGTTTTATGGAAGGAATGAATGTGAACTCTGAAACTCAGAATACAGCAGCACTAATGAGGAGGGATGCATCACAGGATTTTCTAAGCTCTGAAACTTGAAAGACTCTCAGTACACAGGAAGTTTATTTGAGGCTCTATTAAGTGAAGTCTCAGCTAAGGCACTGACAGATCACTTGTGGGAAATAGTAGGTATATGCAGTCATTTCAGAAAAACATAAATTTCAAAGAGATTTATTTGGTGTGTTCTCCAAAGACTTGAAAAACTCCCCAGTCAGATGAAAGTTGGTGAAAGTTGTAAAAAAAAAAAAAGACTATAGATATTAGAAGGAATTCTTCTATAAATTTTTTCCTTTTTTTTTTTTTTTTTTCAGCTATGGTCCTTTCCTTTTGGATAGTATCCTTATCATAGTTATATCTATCCCCTTTGCCTCTAGGCTTAATTTCTTGTCCTTTGTGCTTAGGAATGTCTCTTTGAGGTGATGGAAGTGTCAGCACCTTCTTTGCATAGTGTGGGACAGGAAAGGTTTAGAAATATATCAGCATCAACTTTGAAATCTCTGCTTGCTCCTGACCCACTGCATGGTGATGCTAAATTGCTAATTCTAAGGTGAGCATCTCAGCAGATATGAATCATAGAATCATAGAATGGTTTGGGTTGAAAGGGACCCTAAAAATCATCTTGTTCCAACCCCCCAGCAATGGTTAGGGACATCTTCCACTAGACCAGGCTGCTCAGCCTATTGCTTCTGATGTGGCAAGGCAATGACTCTGGAACTAGAAATCTGAGTGCCCAAGAACCACGTTTTGGAGAGAGACCTCACATCTTGGTCAGGAGGTTTTTGAGAAGCTGCCTCAGCTTTACATGAACATTCTGGGTAACCTACAGTAGACACTGAACTTTCTGGGAGGCAGCTGTGCAAACTAGGTATTAGGATGTGTCCAAAGGAAGGCAACAAAGGTGCTGAAGGGACTAGAGGGCATGATTTAAGAGGAGGGGCTGAGGGTACTAGATTTTTTCAGCTTAGAGGAGAGGAGACGGAGGGGTGACCTCGTTGCTGTCCACAACTTCCTCATGAGGGGGAGTGGAGAGGGAGGTGCTGATTTCTTCTCTCTGGTAGGAGATAGGACACGAGGCAATGGTTTAAAGCTGTCTCAGGGGAAGTTCAAACTGGACATTAGGAAAAAGTTCTTCACTAAGAGGATGGTCGAGCACTGGAACAAGCTCCCCAGGGAAGCGGTGTCAAGAAGCATTTGAACAACACCCAGGTATATGGTTTAACTTATAGGTTGCCCCATGTGGAGTCAGGAGTTGGACTGGATGATTCTCATGAGTACCTTCCAACTCCACATGTTCTATGATTCTCTGATTCTACCCATCACCAGCAGCAGCATCAAGCCGCTATCAACAGCGCACTGCAAGGCCGTTGTGCAGTTCTCTGAATCCCATATTCTGGGGCAGATATGAAAATGGCTGTGCACGTGTGGAGCTGTTTGGGTAGCATTAAATAACTCAACATGTCAGCCAGCAGCTTCCACATCTTTCACATAAAAATTCTATCAGACTTTACTTTCATTTATCTTCAGACTATGCTTCAAAAAGGACCTACAATGGGTCACATTTTTATGAATCTAAAAGTTCTTAAAGACTATTTAATTATAATTAAAAAAGAATTTTCTGGATTTTTACGCTGATGCCGAGCTCAGTCTCACTCAGTGTGGAAGGTCTTGAATCCAAGGAACGAATTAACTAGAAGCATGGTCCAGCAACACTGAAACAACTGTCAATCCGTTGTGTTAGTAATTGACACTGATGTAATTTGTCAAAACAGTGCTGCAGTCAGAATGCTTTACGCTATGCATGACTCTCACTGTTACGTCCTACCAGTTATAGACTATGCACATTGCTGGTACCGGCACACCCTTTCATGAGGAAAAAATCCGAGTAATCACAGCAAAAAGCACTTAATCTCTTACCTATGTATTCCTTGAGATTTTCGCCCTATTTTACATCTACAGTAATGGGAAGTCTTGATGAATGGATCATTTGTAATTTCTTAGTATGATGTTTGTTATGAAAACATAAATTTTTTAGTTACTATTAGTCTGGCATTTTTGAGATAGCTACACTTTGTTTGTTGATGAAGAGCTTCTTGTATGTGTGCTATGGTAGGTAGTATACCATGCTGCATATAATTTCTAATAAATATTTGGGGACACTTCTGGATTTTCCTAAGAACAGAGAGTGATTCAGAGACTAAGGAAGAGTTTCTGAGGGCACAGCTCTGAATTGGTCATTATTAGTAGCCCAGAAAATTGCATAAATTTTACTAAAAAGTAGCACCTATTTTACATGAACCTCATGGGCTCTCTCAATTCCTTTCTCTTTTTAGTCTTTATTTTAAAAAACACTTCTATTTCTTAATTTCAGTCAACATGGGCCTAACTGGGAAAAAGAAAACCCTAAAAAGTTTCTTCCCTCTCCCCTCTTGAAACCCCCAAACTTTTCAATTAATTGAAGAAAAGGCTGAAATGAAAAACTGATACAAAGGAGAAAAAGTAAGTGTTAGAGAAGTGAAATTCTTTTATCCTTGGTAAAAGGGAACATTGGTATTTTTCTTAGGAGGAATGAGGACTGACTGGAGAAGGATTGCAATCCTAATGAAACATACGGTCTTGTCTTCCCTGGAGGATAAATTTCTTAGGTGGGGACATGTTGTGAAAAGGAATTGTTCCCTGAACAAATAAATTTGTTGTTAAGGAGCACTGTCACCTGTCTCCATCTACTTCAAGAAAGATTAGTTTCTCAAACGAAATTCATGTTTTCAACTTATGAGATTTCTTTTCCTTTTAAAAAAAGTTAAAAGTAAGTAAAGTGGTTAAAGTAAGTATCAAAAGTACGTGCTTAAAATAAGTATTATCAAAATAGTGACTCCTTTTTTTCTCTTAAAGAAAACCTTTTTTTTTTATTATATTACATCAAAGCTTAAATGCAGCACAATACTCTTTTAGTAAGGAGACCATGGAATAATATTTAGAATTTTAACTAAAACTTAAAAATAAAGGTTAATTCTGGTCATTAGAAAGGGCATCCATTGTAAATCTGCAGGTTTTCTTAATTATTTTTCCTCCAGGGGCAGTTGTTTTGGAATGATCCTGAGCTGAACGAAATATGAGTTTTCTCTCCCTTTCCTAATAACAAACCCTTGTTCATACCTGATAAGCCCTTTCATTAATTATCTCTGAGAAAACCTCAATTAAGGCTTCTATTTCTTTTTCTTGATACTTCGGCTTGGTCAAAGAAGTGCCTGTTAGTTAAATAATACATAAATCGAACCTCCTTTATCAGGAACCAAAACCCACAGATGAAATATGCACAATTCATTAAAATTTTTAGCCTTGGTTTCTTTTGACTGAGAGATAAACAGTGTAACAAATAGCAGAACAAAAATAAATAAATAAAAGAAATCCCACTTATCACTAGCCAATAATTATACACAAAAATCTTTCAAGTGTAATGAGAAATGAGGTGAAGTGAGAAATATTTTGATCTGGATGGAGCTTAAATAAACAAGAAAAACCCAACAATGGCATATTAAGAACCTTTCCTCATCTATCACAGCCTAATGACAATATTTAAATGACAGAACTAGGTGAGATCCATTGCCGTAACAAGCTTTAGAAGCTGGAACAGAGCTGAGACTGCAAGATTAGGTTATTTCTGAAGCAGTGTCCTGACAAGGAAACATTTTGAAATCAATTTATTTCTCACCTAGAACAGACTTTTAAAACATTACCGATTTAATATGACTCTCTGGTGTCTACAAGGATCTGTAGCCTTATTCTCAGAGAAACCATAACTGCACACAAACCTGAAAGGCTTGAAAACTGAAATTGCCTGGACTAAATGATCAAAAATATCCTGTTATAATTGTGTCGTAGGCTAAGAACAATGGTTCAGAGGTTTTTTTATAGACCGCGCTTTGCAGCAATTAGTGTCACAGCCATTGTAACAGCCAGGTCACAAGGCTCAGTGGGAGACGGAGCAGGGAAAGGCATTTTCATTTTAAAACAGAGCTGATTTCACTCACTCGGAAAACAGCCTCATGCTACAATACCCGCAAGCGGCGTGAGGCGCGGGGCTGAGGGATTCGGCCAGGGTGCACAGGGGATAGGTGTTGCTGCACGTGGAGTCACCATCCCACCTCTTACCTCCTCCTTGGATGGGTAACTACGTGAGGGTTTTCGGGTGTGCCTTTTTGTACCATTTGGGACCTCGTAGTGACTCCCATCTGTCCTTCGTTTTAATCTGAGGTTGAACGTCTTTCACGTCAGACTGCTCTTTCTGGTGTTACCACACCCAGACTCTCCCACTCATTCTTCATTCATACAAACCTTAATGTTTCCATTACAATGTCTATGCAACAGCAGTGATGCTGGTCATTTACATGAAAAAATAGTAAATATATAGCATTATTTAACAGTGTTTAACAACAAAGAATAAAACAGCCTTTGACAGGAATTCATGTTATCTAACTGAAGAGATCTGATTTATTCCATTAGTCTCCTGAGGTTCTTTACACAGGGAAAGGAAAAAGATGCCGGTAGATATTAGATTACTTAATTCAGGATTTTATGCATTATATATTTGCATGATATATCTCTATACATACATCAACAAATGACATATATAGTTAGCTCTGTTGCAGTCTTTCTAAGAGAAAACCTAAACTGAAATACTGCATTAAAACTGAACTAATTATATATGTATATGTATATGTGTATGCATATGTATGTATATGTATATATGATAGTTAATTTGGAAATGGCACAGCTGTAACATTGCAACGAGCAAGAGCACCAACAATTCTGCCAACTCATAAATAACCACTATTATATATTCTGTCTTGTTGACTGTGAGATGCTATATAGACAAGGGGCAAAAGCAATCTAAAATGAAATGCCAAAGCAGCATCTGCTTGGATAAAGAATGTCATGGAGGTGACCAAGCAGTAACAAAAGAAAAAGAAATATCAGAAACTTTATTCAAGAGCGCTGATTCAAGAGAATTTTGTGATTCGGGTCACGGCTGTTAGAAGCGATTCGACTGCTCGGTGTGTATGTGTGAATTCACAAGCAGTATCACACACAGCAGGTCAGCTCTCTGAAGCTGTGTGTCCCTGCTATGGCAGATTTGTCTGGTTTCATGGCTTCTTGAAGAGCTTTCTCAGCCCCTGTTCTCCAGTGACGCCCTGCAGGGGTTGATCCCCACTGGGGGAAGGCAGTTCCCAGCCTTAGAGTCTGTACTGGTAGTTTTGAGTGCTACAAGCGCTACCTCTGAGAATGTGAAACTTAACTTGTTTTGCTTTCATTGGTCTCCCCCAGCTATTGCTAAAAGAGCCTCAAATTTCTACCCTAAAATTCCCCAAGGATATCCAGCACTACTGTGAGAATGACAAACGGCCCCTGTATATCAACAGCAGAGTTGTGTCCCTCAGGGGTCTGTACTGGGACCAGCACCCTTTAACATCTTCATCAATGACACAAACAGTGGGATCGAGGGCACCCTCAGCAAGTTTGCAGGTGACACCAAGCTGAGTGGTGCAGTTGACACACCTGAGGGATGGGATCCATCCAGAGGGACCTGGATAAGCTCGAGAAGTGGGCTCATGTGAATCTCATGAGGTTCAACAAGGCCAAGTGCAGGGTCCTCCACCTGGGTCGAGGCAACCCCCAGTATCAAAGACAAGCTGGGGATGAAGGGATGGAGAGCAGTGCTAAGGAGAACAACTTGGAGGTCCTGGTAGTTGAAAAGCTGGACATGAAGTGTCAATGTGCGCTCACAGCCCAGAAGGTCAACCGTGTCCTGGGCTGCCCCCAAAGCCGCGTGGCCAGCAAGGCGAGGGAGGGGATTCTGCCCCTCTGCCCCGCTCTGGGGAGACCCCCCTGCAGGGCTGCGTCCAGCTCTGGAGCCCTCGGCACAGGAGAGACACGGACCTGCTGGAGCGGGGCCAGAGGAGGCCCCAGCAACGCTCCGAGGGCTGGAACAGCTCTGCTGGGAGGACAGGCTGGGGGCGGGGGGCTGGGAGAGCTGGGGGGGCTCAGCCTGGAGCAGAGAAGGCTCCGGGGAGACCTTCCTGCAGCTGCCAGGGTTTAAAGGGGGCCTATAAGAAAGATGGGGACAGACTTTTTAGCAGGGCCTGTAGCGATAGGACAAGGGGTAATGGTTTTAAACTAAAAGAGGGCAGATTTTGACTAGGTCTAAGGAATGAGGGTGGTGAACCCCTGGCCCAGGTTGCCCAGAGAGGTGGTAGATGCCCCATCCCTGGAAACATCCCAGGTCAGGCTGGACGGGGCTCTGAGCAACCTGATCTAGTTGATGATGTCCCTGCTCACTGTGGTGGGGTTGGACTAGATGACCTTTCAAAGTCCCTTCCAAGTCAAATATTCTGTGATTCCCTGCCTTGCCTTGCCTTGCCTTTCCATTGTGATGATGAAGTTGTCTGTCCTGTGATCAGTCACAGACAGTCATCAACTTCTGGAGACTTTGCCTTTGCTAGTTTGTGACACAATCTGAACAGAAACACAATGAGTTTGATGGCAAACAATTCTCCATGTACTAATTAATAATTTTTTAGTAATAATAAATAATGTTTTAGTAAGACTAAAAACCTGAGAAGAGACATATTTTTGTATGAAGATTGAGAAAATTAGAAATAACCTGCAATCAACATTTACATGTGTTTTCATTTTAAACTCTGAAATTCAAGATGCTGCAACTGAGAGTATTTGGATTTATGATTTTTTGAAACATAAAGGTATGACAAGGTTTATAGTTAAAGCCTACTCAGCGAAAGTAGATCAAACTATAAGTTTTGTTGCTTCTTCCTAGTCAACTTGAGAAGACAGCATGGGAGAAATTTGATCAGCACTTGTGTATTGATCAAACAGCAGCAGCAGCGAAGTCAGCCACCCATGAATTAAATGTCCAAACATATCAATATCCCACAAAATAAACACCATGTTTCAATTCCCAGATTTCATCAATACCTTAGAATGGATAGAGGCACAAAAGTGATAATGAAAAATGGTTAGTAAACAACGGTAGGGTGTTGTGTGAAATGCATTAACACAGAAGTCTCAGCAACCAATATTTGGCAAAGCATTGCAAAATATTCTGGGACCTTTAATATTCCTGGAGTCACACAAAAACAATAGTTTAAATGTTAGAGTTTCATAGCTTAAGTCAACAATGAAAAAAAGAATCTGTTTTCAGCATGAAATCAACAAAAAAGAGAGTAATGGAAAGCTGTACAATTATATTATTAAAAATCTTGAGACTATCAGTAGTTTTCTGTGGGACAAATATTGATTTAGGCAGAAGATAAATACGCACCCATTTCAGGAACTCTGGAGAGCTCATTCATGATGGAAATTAGTACATTGATCATGTCCTGAGTTTTCCTATCCATTTTCTCCTTTCTACAAATACTTG